>NC_068939.1:92595537-92718466 GCF_016801865.2 Culex pipiens pallens | reverse complement strand
CAACAAAGTTTTACTATTTCTACAATCAGATTCTTGCAGGATTGGGTCCGTAAGTTTCACAATTTTGGAATAAGTAGACAACAACTTCCTTGGTTGCTGTGCACCCTTAAAATAATAAAAAAAAAATGATCAGAAATGGTTTTTAATTGTGTTTTTAACCGTTGTATAGAGTTATCTAAGCCCGCTCTCACGCACACTTGCACACCATTTGTTTTGCTGGTGGGTACAAAATTTAACCTCAATCTTTTCCGTGTACGTATCCAGCTTTTTAAGCGAAAACGGCGTTCGAATGGTGAACGCCCGAAATGTCAAAATCGCGCAGTAGCATCAACATTAGAAAAACAAATGCGGCTGTCATGCCATGGCACACTTTTTTCGTAATGTTGGTACCACTGTGTGAATTTGACATTTCGGGCGTTCACCATTCGAACGCCATTTTCGCTTAAAAGGCTGGATACGCAATACATGCGCACGTAGATAACTCTATATAAAAATTGACACAGGGCTTTAGGACCCTATTTCCAGAGTTTTTTTTTTGAAAAGGACCTATAAGCTATTGTCGCTATAGAGCTTTATGACGTTTTGCGTACGCACACTAGCGCACCATTTGATTTTGCTGTCCCGACAAGCAGAAATCCCACGTTAGAGGAAGGCCATGCCCCGGGGGGCGTAGTGCCAATAGTTTCGTTTTTTTTTTTTCGTCCCGACAACATTTAACCTCACTTTTTTTCGTGTACATACACGCAATACATGCGCACGTAAATAACTCTATTGTCTTTCATATGTTTATAGGACCTAATCAAAAAAACTCTAGATTTAATTGGGTACTAAAGCCCTATGTCAATTTTTATGTACAACAGTAAAAAACACGATCAAAAACCATTTCTGATCACTTTTTTTCATTTTAATGCAAAATTTTTGTTTGACAGGACAACATTTTTTAGATGGATCAACTATGGTCCCCTTGGAACGAGCTGTCAAGTAGGAGCTTTTCTGTCAAGAAGGATCGCGAGGTTAATTTTTCAAAATTGATTTAAAAATACATTTTAAACTCTTCGTGGTCGTACATAGGGTCATTGTACTCAGAAAAATAAGCTTTATCGCTGTAAACAATAATATCAGCAATCTAAGCTTCATTTTAGGACCCAATTAAATTTAATGAGAGTGTTAACATTCCTATCCCTTCGAGCCGCGAGCTCGCGATTTTCCCTTTTTCCGACGTTTGTGTGAAAATTGGCGATTTGCATGCGAACGAAAACGTCAGTCATCGTGCTTTGAGTTTCATTTTCCGCGAGAGAGTGCAGTCGAGAGTCGCGAGTACGGAAATGAAAGAAACGTAGCGTAGAATCTGTAGCTTTTCAAGTGATTGTCCACGCACCGCATTTATTTGCATTCGATTAAAGGGAGTCAAACCACGATTGTCCACCCGCAGCAGCAGCAGAACCGCTTAACACTTGGCCTGTTTATGCCACAAGCGCTGACCTTTGGCCGGAACGCGTCAACAAAGTGATGTAAGTAGGCTTTTGTGCGCGCGAATTATTTCGATATTAGGCTTACTTCGGTGCTGGTCGCGCGATCATTGCGTTTTTATTTTTGGAACCTCATCAACCAGCTGGCTGGACGTTGCCGTCCTGCTCTAGCACCCGTGCGGGCTCGCCCGAGTCGCGAAAAGGCTGATGTTTATTTTTAATTTCTCGCAATTTCACTTTTTCTTTTCGCGTTATTAGAAATTTTTCCGATTAATCACGCGACTTTCTTTGTCGATTTTCCGTGTTTTGATCGTTCTTTTGTTTGCAGATCGCGACGGAATAACTGAGACGGCGGCGCACAAGCATGGCCTCAAAGCGGAAGCCGATCCACACACAGCCGAACGCGTCACCGCGGCCAAACATGAACTTCCGGCCCGGGATGAACGACACGACGGCCCGAGCGGAGGCCAAAGGAACCCGTCCGACGGCAACGCCGACTTCGATCCGTGAGGTGCTCACGATGATGGTGCTACACGTTTGCAAGAAGATCATCTTTTTCGACACAAATTTGAAAGTGCCGCTGTATTTGGGCAGTTTGTTCTTCGTTTCGTTGATCGGGGACTTTTTGCCCTATCCCAAGACGTACCTGGCCCGGTCGGACAATCTGTTCAACGTGTACTTTGTAAAAATGGGCTGGGCGTGGACGTTGCTGTTTTCGTTGCCCTTCCTGGCCATGTCGTCGGTTACGATCTGCTGCGGGGACCATCAGCGACTGGTCCGGAACCATCTGCCACGGTTGGGAATCGCCACCGGGTTTTGGTTCGTGTGGACCAAGTTTTTCAACATCATTGAATCCTCGTATGGACGCTGCAGCGTGCGTGGATTCGACTCCAAGTCGAGCTGTCTGAAGGCCGGTCATCTGTGGAGCGGATTCGACATCTCCGGACACGCTTTCATCCTGATCTATTCCAGTTTGGTGCTGATGGAGGAAGCACGAACCATCATCGGTTGGGAGAACATTAAGGAACATCTCCGCAACGAGGAGTTCAACCGAGCGAGGAACGACAACTCGCAAGGAATCAACCCGCTGAAAAGCCTGAAAGATGACGACTTGAAAGCCCTCAAGTACTTCTACAACCGATTCACCCCAACCATTCGGTTGCTTTTCATCGGAATGACCATGCTCCAGCTGCTGTGGGACATTATGCTCGTCGGAACGATGCTCTACTACCATCGCATGGTCGAAAAGGTCATCAGCGGAATCATCGCCGTCCTGACGTGGTTCATCACGTACCGAGCCTGGTACCCAACCCAATCTCTCCTTCCCGATCCGGTCGGCAAAGGTCTCTTCAACTACGCAACCTTAGCCAAACCCGAAATCGGACTCCGGCGAAGGGCCAGCCTGCTCCAAGCCGGATCGTCCCAACAGCAGGACGTACCCAAGTTCATGGGTATGCCGCTGTACGCCGCCCGCCAGCAGCAGCAGCAGCAGCAGAACGCCGCAAACTTTGGCGGACTTGCCCAGCAGGACGCACAGGCCGCTGCATCGTCGGCAGCGTTTGTAAGTACTTCCGGTTCCTTCAACATCAACCGGCTGGGGGGAGGCGGTGGTGCCCTTGGTGGGGGTAATTTTGATGGCAGCAACGCGGCGACTTACTCGCGCTTTTCGGCGAGCGCCCAGCGCAGTCGGTACGAGCAAAGGTACGAATAGTTGCGGGGATGTTGAGGGGCGATCTTTTTTTTTAACTGTAAATAAGGAAGTTTTTAAACTATAGCTGGTCACTTTGTCTCAGGTGTGCGGAAAGCATGAAAATCAACTGGTCATGATGACATTTAATTAGGTTTTACGCCGACTCGATTTTTAGGTTAGAAATTTGACAGTTCGGCTGCACTGTTTACATTTTTTGCACGTGTGTCTAAGTAAAAATGTGTGTGCGTGTGCGCTCGTGACGTCACGCTGTAAAACCTAATAGATTTACAAGAAAAGCAAATTAAGGTATAGTGAAGTCTATCAGTCTATCTTGCTCTTGACTACTGACGAGAGCAGGATAAACTGCTTGTTTACAAATCCACATTAGCCCATTTACATTGTATGCAAAAAAAAATTTTGGTTTAATTAGATTTAACATCACTTTTTTTCAATCTGCACATATAAAAATACCATCATCAAATTTTGATCTACCATTGAAAAAAATAAAATAATGATCATCAAATTTTGCGATATCACCACAGAAAGCTTGTGATTAATGATAATACAGTCCAGACTCGATTATCCGAAGTCTCGATTATCCGTAGTTTCGATTGTCCGAAGAGGAGAGAATCGTGACGTCAGAAATGAACTCAAGTCACTCAATGTTCATGTATGGGACTTCGTATAATCAAATCACGAATATCAAAAAAATGTTTTCGTATTTTTTTTTATTTTCTTACTTTTAACATCAAATTCGAGTTCTGCTTGGTTGCGTATTAAATTGAAAAATGCATTTTTTTTTTAAATATATTTCATCACCGCCATTTTGGCCGCCATCTTGGATTTAAAAATTCTAAATCACCTTCGAGTATTTAGTATAGAGGTCATACTAAAGCTCAACAATGAAAAATAAGACAAAGAAAAAAAAAATCCATGATTCGATTATCCGAAGTGAGATTTTGCCAAGGCCTTCGGATAACCGAGTCTGAACTGTATTGTTATTTTGAAAGGCTAGTACGGAGCCGCCCTTTTCAAATGTTGCTCCAGAAATCTAGAATTGCCTTGTTAGGTCGAATCTCAAAACGAAAATAAAATGGACGGATTTAGTTTTTGTTGTTGCTCACAATGAAGAAAAGCAGAGGGAAAATCCATATCGCTAAGCAATTAATTTTGTGGCAAAAATGTTCAAAAGCTCGTGAATTTTTAAAAAACTTTGGTTAGTTTACAATAGGTGCAAAAATTCAAGGATTTCAAAATTTCTAAAATTAAAAAATAATGCAAAATCTGTAATTCAATTATTTGAAATTTCCAAATTATAATGAATTTTAAGCCTTTGCCAAAATTTTCCTCCAGATAATTTAATCACGATTTTCTTTTATTATTTTTTTTAAATGGCGGCATTTATGAATTTCGGGATTCATTAATTTATTAATTTGATTTTTTTAATTTAAGTATTTGAGAAAAAATATGCGAATTTCACAATTTAGCAATTTAGGAATTGAAGAATCTTTAAATTATAAGATTTAAGAATTTTATAATGTAATATTTTAAAAATTACAAAATTTAAGATTTTTTGTAAAAAAAATTGATCATTCAATTGTATTCATTCAAAATTGATTGCATTCAGTACGGCTCTGGTTATTAGGTTAGGAATTGGTTCACACGAGCTGTCAAATGACAAGTCAAAATTGTAGTGTCAAAATGTACATGAAAGCTAAAAGAAGTATTAGAAGGTATTAGACTACGACAAATAAACAGACAAACTCGCAAACAAACTGTTTTTCTGCACTTGTTGGCAGAAACGTCAGCCTGCTTACATTTGGCTTTGTTTGCGAGTTTGACAAACTGTCAAACACGAAAAAGTGCGAGTTTGTTTGTTTGTTTGCCATATTCTAATAGCTCCTTGAGACTATGTACAATCTTAGGGAAACACCATATTAATCCACCGTGCACCTAATGTTGGCATATCAGTAATTTGGCGTTCAACTACAGATCCTAAAAGAAGTTTTAAACTGAAAGCGAGCGATAAATAGCTTAGTAGGATGTGAGCAAGCTAGTTTCTATCAAAAGTTTTGCAAATAAAGGAGGTATTAGACTATATCAAACAAACAAACAAACTCGTACTTTTTCGTCAAGAAGTTTGTTTGTTGTCATAGTCTAATACGTCCTTAAGTGTTAATCATAAAAGTGAAAATCATGAAATTGGACGGCATGATGGACCTGCCAAACATATTAGAACTTCCCTATATCGACCCAACTGATCTTGATTGATTAATTCAAAATGCGCTCAGCCCAACTGAGATAAAGTGACCCCACGTCGAATCGCACATCGTTCACATCGCAGCGTTGTTGCCCATCCAAAATGAACCAACCTCCCAGGGGTCTGTCGTCCGTGACCCCTTCTCGAAATATCCAAAAATGTTGTCTCTCGTTTGGCGATGAATGCAATCAAAATTTAACACCAATCCCCCCTTTACTCTCCCCGTCCCGGCATGATTCTTTATAATTGGCTCTAAAACACCACCCGTTGACTGTTGCAGGGAAATGGAAGTGCTTGTTATGTTTAGTGTATAATTACTAGTTTTGTTGTGTTTTTTTTTTGTTTTCTTTGTAAACTTTATTATTTATTTATATATTTCCGTTAATCCTCCTAGTTTATTGAACTGATGCAATATTTTGTTAACGCTCGAAAGAAGAAATGAGTCTAATCAAAAAGTTTGTAACACCTAGTGATAACAGAAGCGAAGCTATTTGATGACTATAATTATCGATGTAAGCAAGGAAACGTATCAGATTCAATCAGGACATTTTCCTCCTTAGCCTTATCTAGCGGTGATTGGCTATCAACGAACGGTTTAAGTGAATAAAATCTACCAAAGTTTCTAATCAAGTTTCTCTTATTGCGTGCTCGTTTATCTCTTGAGCAGCGTCGATCCAATGATCATAGATGAGAAAGAAAACGCCGCGATTCCTGCTTTGTACGTCGAGGGTGTGTTCAGCCAGATCGTTTTCAGCAGGGTCGTCTTGGTCGGCAGCGTGCTCTGGAAGTTGTCCGAGGGCAAAATTCTGCGAAAGTACTTCTCCAGCGCTGGCTTCTTGCCCCCCGTCCAGAATCGATCCTCCAGCCCTAGCACGTACAAGCGGTACAGCAGACAACCCAGCCCGATGTCGACCAGCGTGCACGAATCTCCCGCGATCCACTCGGTTGTGCTCGCTTTGGCCAGCAGTGTTTCAACCTCCGTCAGGAAGTCATCGATTCCAGCCAACAAACTGGCATAGTACTGGCTGCTCGCGAGAACTTCGCGCTTGCGCTCGTGAAATTCGGCCTTCTTGAGCAGCACGTTGCTGAACGCTGGATACGATTCGGCGTAGCTTCTCAACCGACTGCTCACCGATTCGTCACGCTCCAGGATTGTGTAGCGAACCGGCTGCACAAACGGGGACTTGGGCGAAACCACCGAGTTGGGATGAAGAAACGAACCCACCGTCAGCACTCCAATCGGCAACTTGTCCAGCGTTGTCTTCAAACTGGCCAGCTTCTTGTCAGCAGTGAGCGGCAACCGCAAAGATTTACCTACAAAAATTGTTCAAAAAATTACCCAAATCTCAAAACCCAAACCCCCCTCAAACATACTCGCCGGGAACTTCTCCTCCAAAAAGTCCAGAATCCGGCCCGACCCCGGCACGATCATGAGGCCCTTCTGCAGCACCGGCAGCTCCCCCCGCGGGTTCAGCTCGAGGAACCATTCCGAAAAGTGCTCGTCATTTGCGACGTCAACCTCGTACTTGGTGAACTTGATGTCCTTTTCGGCGAGTGCCCACAGCACCTGCGGTAAATTGAAAGATAACAAAACAGATCAAACAGTGTGTGTATGTGTACGCATCTCTTCCCAAGCAAGGTCGTCAGATTGTCGCAGATTTTTTGGCGTCACGTTCGGCGACTGATAACGCGAACGGGGCGAGAGAGATGTAATCTGGTGTCACGGGTGAAGGCTACGTACGGTACGGTACATATCCGTATGTTAGTTTCTAACGGTAAAGCTGAGGGGTTTTTAGGTTGATTTACGATGGATCCGATGAACGTACGTACTCGAGACAACAATGTGACCAAGGTGCATGTGTTATTTATTTTGGAGCTTCTTAGCTTTTCACCTAACAATTTACTGTTAAGGAAAAATCTTGCCTTGGGATGACTGCACAGAAGGGTGGTAAAGCAGGGGTGCCCAACCTTTTAGCCCTGCGGGCCTGATCTGATTTTTCTGAAGGAGTGGCGGGCCGGAACAAATGTTTGACAAAAGTAAAAAAAAAAAAACAATGTTTGAACAAGTTGCTTACAACATTTTTTGCAATTCCGAAAAACGCTTTTGAATGAAATTTTATGTCATGTGTTAAGTAAATCCCACACCCTCTTCAGTGCTGAAAAGTAGAAATTGTACTTTTCAGCACTGGAATTAAAAGGTATTAAATTGTCCATTCTGTTATTTTTGGTAGGGAAAAGTAGGCCGTTTCGTTTCTCCAGAAGGACAGGAAAAGTTGATAGTTTCACATCGGAATTGCAAAAAATGTGTTCTATTATCATTAACTATAACAAAAATTATCAAAATTTCATTGGTCGTTGCAAGTTTTTTAAAAGCTGAATTCCCTCAACACAACAATATATTTCAAAAATTAATGAGGTATGATAAAATTTATTAACACAAAATTTTGATTTAAATCTTCTTCCAAAAAAAAAAACACTTTTTGAGTTGTTGTGCACTTTTATTAGAAATATTTCAAAATAATTTTAAACGTACACAAAATTTAAATTATTTTTTTAAATATATATTGATTTCTTGACTCATTTTGAGATTTTTTTTCATAAATGAAAAATATTTGCGGTGATCTTTATTATTCATACTGACTCATTTGCTATTTAGCCTTTTTTAAACAAAAATTCATCACTGAAATGTTGTTCTGAAAAATCACGTTATTTTTTGCATTCTCATTTATTAAAAAATCAATTTTAATCAAGTTCCTCAAAACAAAAAAGCTTCAATTTTAAGTAAACACAGTTAAAACTGAAAAAATTGTGTCTTTTTATGCATTTTTTGACAAACAATTCTAGTTTTTTTGCCTTCCTCACCTTACTGAGGAAAGGCTATAAAATCACTCGAAAAATTAACTTATTAATTTGACTTCGTAGACCTTCACGTATATATATCGACTCAGAATCATATTGTCGACTCAGAATCATATGTCTGTGTGGATGTGTGTAGGTGGGTGGACAAAAAAAATTGTCACTCGATTATCTCCGGACTGGATGAACGGATTTTGACCGTATTAGTCTCATTCGATTCGTCTTGGGGTCCCATAGGTCTCTATTTAAAATCAGCAAGTTGAGTTAAGTACTTCAAAAGCAATGCTAAAAAAACGATTTTGGCGTGTGTCCGGAAGATTGTAAAAGGGGTGTTTTTTGCAAGAAAATCATGTTATACATTTTCAGAAAGGTATTAAAAGACCTTTCCAATGAGCCCAAAACATTGAAGATCTGACAACCCTATCAAAAGTTATCAGCACTTAAGTGTTATTTATACACTTTTTGGAGGCCGGATCTCAGATATTTCAATGGAAATGATGTCCGGGTCCATCATGCGACCTGTAGTTAGTTAGATAATCGAAAGACCTTCCAAATGAGCCTAGAATCAAGGATCTGACAACCCTATCAAAAGTTATCAGCACTTAAGTGTTATTTATACACTTTTTGGAGGCCGGATCTCAGATATTTCAATAAAAATTATGTCCGGGTTCATCATGCGACCAGTCCTTAACTAGATAATCGAAAGACCTTATAAATGATTTAAAAACATCAAAGATCTGACAACCCTATCAAAAGTTATCAGCACTTAAGTGTTATTTATATACTTTTTGGAGACCGGATTTCAGATATTGTGATAGAAATATTGTCTGAATCTTCCATGCGAACTATCGTTGAATAGGTTTTTTATCAGACCTTGCCGATGAGCCAGAAATATTGAAGGACTGCGAATCCTATCAAAAGAAATGAGTAATAAAGTTAATTTGTTAAACATGTTCAGGGGGAATGTTATTATTACTGAATGTATTGACTTCATGAATGTTTAGAAGGCACCAACCACCTAAAGGTGGATTAAGTAACGTTTTTATATATATTTTACATTTTTACTAATTGGATAATTTTGTTTTCCTGCGCCATTTTTCAGTTTATATTTATAATAAAAATGATAAGAATTTGTGGAGATCTTTATCGGTCGGACGGAATAAACGATTACTTAAGCGGTTTTAGTTAAACTAATTTTATTGTTAATCCGAGAGCGATTATCGCGACGTGTGTAACGGTTCGTCGCTGCGACACTTCTTGTCCTGACAGCTCGCGCATCCGTGCGGTTGTGTTGGTGAGGCCGTCAAGGGGTGCGCCGATGCCACAGGTGCCCCCCCAGTTACACCAGGAATCGCACACGATGACCGGATGGTGTAACTAGAGTTTTTGGTGTCTGCTGGTATTCTTCGTCCGTGTTGTCTGCGACGTACGCGGGTTTCAGACGGTCGATTGAGATGCGTTGACTCTTACCCTTGACGTCGACGTCCATAAACTTGTCGTGTTTCTGCAGCACGGCGTAAGGGCCATCATACGGTCTCTGAAGAGGTTTCTTGACGGCGTCGAATCGTACGAACACGTGCGTGCAGTCCTTGAGGCGCTTGCTGACGAAAACTTTTTCCTTGGCGTGATGCTGCGTCTTCGTTGGTCGTATGTCGTCGAAAAATTTGTGCAGGTCCTTGGCAAAATCTGTACGATTCACGTCGTTCTGGGCTGCGTCGAAAAATTCTCCCGGAACTCGCAACGCTTGGCCGTACACCAGGTCGGCCGGTGAACACTGCATGTCCTCCTTGATCGCCGTCCGCAGGCCTAGCAGTATCAGTGGCAGCCTGAACCACCAGGTTGCTGGATCACCGCACTTCAGGGCTTCCTTAAGTTTCCGGTGGAAGCGCTCGACTAAGCCATTGGCTTGCGGGTGGTAAGCGGTAGTTCGGGTGTGCGAAGATCCGAGGATGGCGGCCAGCTCGCCGAACAGCTCCGACTCGAATTGGCGGCCTTGGTCCGACGAGATCGTTTCCGGGCAACCAAAGCGTGAAATCCATTGGGAGCAGAGTGCGGTGGCGACGGTTTTGGCTGTCATGTCCTCTAGGGGTATCGCCTCTGGCCAGCGCGTGAAACGATCTACAACTGTGAGAAGATAGGTGCAGCCGTTAGAGGGTGGAAGCGGTCCGACCAAGTCAATGTGTATGTGACTGAAACGGCACTTCGGTAGATCGAACGAGCCCAGAGGTGCCACCGTGTGACGATGGATTTTCGAACTCTGGCACGAGACGCAGCTTTTGACGAACTTGGCGATTTCTTTCTTCATGCTCGGCCACACAAATCGGGAAGCAATCAACTTCTGTGTAGCCCGTACCCCCAGGTGCGAAATTCCGTGCAGTTGTTCCAGGATAGCACGGCGGTGTGTTTTGGGTATGTACGGCCGCACTGAGTTCATCAGGGACGTGTCGCAATACAGCGCGCGGGAGCTCTTCCCAACCAACTTCTTTTCCAGTCGCAATGAAGTGGATTTCGATTTGAGCAGCATCTGTAGTTCTTCGTCGCTCTCCTGATCGGCAGCAACGACTTCGTAGTTGATTGGGGTTGGCAGGTTTATAGCATCTACTCTCGAAAGCGCGTCCGCCACCACGTTCTTGCTGCCGCTTATGTGACGAACGTCGGTCGTGAACTGCGAGATGTACTGTAAGGCACGGTCTTCGTGGGCAAGGCGACTTGGAGGGTTTGATGTGAAAGCGTGTGTTAGTGGGTTGTGATCCGTGTAAATTACGAACGTTCGCCCTTCCAGCAAATGCCTAAAGTACTTGACCGCCATTTTCATCGCCAGCAACTCCCGGCCGAAGGTTGAGTAGTTCCGTTGAGCGTGGTTGAACTTCTCCGAGAAGAATCCTAGCGGCTGCCAGGACCCCTCTGAGAATTGCTGTAACACTGCTCCGGCGGCCGTGTTCGAGGCGTCCACCATCAGTCCCAACGGCTTGGAAGAGTCTGGATAGTAGAGGAGTGCTGCTTCAGCTAAGGCCGTTTTGCAATCGTCGAATGCCCGTTCCGACTGCTCGTTCCAGGCAACGGGCGTTGTGTCGTTCTTCTTGTTCCCACTGATCAGTTCCCGTAGCGCTGCTTGCATATCCGTGGCTTGCCGTACGAAACGTTTGTACCCGTTCACGAGTGCCAAGAACCTTCGCAGCTCCCGAACGGTGTTTGGGCGCTGGTAGTTGAGAACTGCTTCGACGCGACTGGGGAGCGGCCGCACGCCGTCTTTTCCAATGACGTAGCCGAGAAACTCGACCTCACGCTGGGCGAACTTACATTTCGGTAGGTTGATGACCAGCCCATTTGCTTGGAGCCGTTCAAACACAGTTCGAACGTGGCTACGGTGCTCCTCGGGGGACGACGAAGCGATACAAATGTCGTCCATAAAAATCACCACAAATTCGAGGTCTCCGAATAGTTTGTGCATGAATCTCTGGAAGGTTTGTCCAGCGTTGCACAGCCCAAATTGCATCCTCGTAAACTCAAATAAGCCAAACGGGGTGATCACGGCCGTCTTGGCGACGTCCTCTTCGTGCACCGGGATCTGATGGTAAGCTCTTTCTAAATCGATAGTAGTGAAGATGCACTTACCATGGAACGAGTTCAGGAGGTCGTGGATGTGTGGAACAGGATACTTGTCGGGGACGGTGACGTGGTTCAGGCGGCGATAGTCCCCTACGAATCGGAGTTGTCCGTTCTTTTTGGGAACGCAGTGCAACGGACTCGCCCAGCAGCTGCTCGATCGACGGCAAATCCCAAGCTCCATCATCAGTTGAAACTCCCGCTTCGCCGCTTCGAGCTTGTCCGGAGCTAACCTTCTTGCCTTGCTTGCAACTGGCGGGCCTTTGGTCACGATGTGGTGTTGGACATCATGCCGGATGTCCGCTCGCAGTGTCGATGGTCGGGTGATCGCCTGAAACTCGGCAAGAAGCTCTTTGAACGTGTGGTCCGAGTTGATTGTTGTCACTCCGCACAAAGGCGAGCACTCAATGCCCCCCAAAGCCTTGAGGTTCGTTGTCGAATCGATGAGGCGCCGATTTTTAAGATCAACCACCAGCCCGAAGAACGAGAGGAAGTCCGCTCCGATGATTGCCACACCAACGTCGGCAACTAGAAAGTTCCACGAAAAATTCCGACGCAAGCCCAAATTGGTATGCAAAAATTTCGTGGCAAACGTTCGAATGTTGGTGTTGTTTGCAGCGTGGAGCAGAAACGGGATCGGTTGCTGGGTCTTTTCCTTGGCGGTGGCGGGAATGATCGATACGTCCGAGCCTGTGTCGATCAAGAAGCGTATTTGGTTCGTTCGGTCCAGTATTGTGAGTCGGCGGCTTCCCTGTGCTGCGCCCACCTCTCCCGCAAGAGACGGGCGGCCACTTAGTTTTTTGGACCGGAAAACTTGCACGGTTCGCGGCATTGCCGGGCTCGGTCGCCGTACTTAAAGTGGTACCAGCACAGGTCGCGGGTTCGTTCCTCGCTGGTGGAACGGGCGCGCGAGGTCGATCGGCTCCGGCTGCCGCTGGACGTCTTGAGCTTCCGGATCTCGGCTGTTAGGTACGCCAGCTGCTCGCTGATGTTGTCGCTGTTGGGAGCAGCAGCCTGCGTGGCCGCAACGTGGGAGTGGCTGGAGTCAACCATTTTGTCCCCCATCTCGGCTAGCTTGGCGAGTGTACCGTCGTGGATGGACAGGATCGGTCGAATGTTCGGCGGCAGCCGGTTCAGGAACAGCATCTTCATGAGGTTTTCGTCCACCTTGAGCCCCGATGCCAGGTCTTGCATCTTGGCAAGCAGGTGCGTTGGTTTCATGTCGCCCAAATCGCACGCGTTCAACAGCTTTTCCAGCTTCTCTTGCGCGGACATTTCGAAGCGGCTCAAGAGTCTGGCCTTGATGGCGTCGTATTTGCCGTTTACCGGAGGGTCCGCCCACGGATATGTCTCGACTGTCATCCACATACAAAGCGAGTGAAGTCAAAATCGAACCAAGTTCGAACCAAGTTTTTGCAGCGAGGTTTTTGAAAATGTTGTATGCACATGAATTGCAAAAATAAAAACTTTTTTTTTAATCACCAAGTTTTTTTTTTCAAGCGATTTACATTTAATTTAAGATTTGAACTTAAACTAATATTCAAATAACTTGTAGCAATTGTAGTTTTTTTAAACGATTTACATTTAATCTCAGATTTGAACTTTTGAAGAATGTTTAATGGAACTCACGAAAACGTCTCGAACAACTGCTCATAAAGATATAGTTAAAATAGCAAAACTGGTAAAATTAGAATTCAAAATTTTAGTAGGGGAAAATGCTAAATTCAATGTTCCAAAATATTATCAGCGTTTGTTAAATTCGATTCTAACAAAATTTTTAAATGGAACAACCTGGTTTGAAGGCCTAGCAAATCACATTTTAGAACAGGATGCAATGAATAATCATCGAAATATGTTGATCAAACTCGTGGTTGAATTATGTTTAAATGTTAAATTAACTGAGTATTCTAAAAGTGTAATTGAATTTAAACCAACAGTCTGGAAGAATCTTACAAAGCTTATTTTGTTTCAAGGAAACTGAATATATTTAATGTTTAGTTGAATGTTACGTGTTGTTCTAGTACAACTTTGTTTATCGGTCTTATAAATAATAAATGAGGAAATCTGTACGTAATACATACCATTTACTTAAATATATAAGCAAAAGATGAATAAAACTTAAAATTAATTAATTTTAAGATAAAAATTAATTAATATGTTGCATACAACCTTTTCAAAAACCCCACTAAACAACATTGACAGCGCCGCTGGCGGTGACTTCGGGAAAGTGCATGCCTGTCAGATCGCTGGGTCCGCCACGATGTCTGAGACATGGCGCAAGACGGTTTGATCCACTTTGGCAATAATGTGGTTGTACTTGGTGCCGTCCGTGGTCACCCTAGCCAGAGCGAACTGGGCCTCGGCTTGAGCAAACCACATTGCTGGATCGCTTCGCCAAAATTCCGGTAGCTTGACCGAAACGGATGCCACTGCCGCGTGGTTCTCTTCCGCGTCGAAAAAAGCATCTGCATCCGGGTTGGTGGCCATCTTGTTCGTTTCCAGAGCGTACAAACAATATGGCGCCGGGAAGCGGTTTTGGTGTCGAACAAATGTTTGGAAAAACACCAAAAATACGCGATTCTCCACGAAATTCGCGCTCGGGGTCACCACTGTGGAGATCTTTATCGGTCGGACGGAATAAACGATTACTTAAGCGGTTTTAGTTAAACTAATTTTATTGTTAATCCGAGAGCGATTATCGCGACGTGTGTAACGGTTCGTCGCTGCGACACTTCTTGGCGTGACAGCTCGCGCATCCGTGCGGTTGTGTTGGTGAGGCCGTCAAGGGGTGCGCCGATGCCACAAATTAATTTCAAACAAAAAAAATGTTAGATATTGAAAAAGAAAAGGGAAAATCCAAATAATACGTTAAATCAGCAATATTTTATTGCAAAAGCAAAACAAAAAACAGGATGCTTATAATTATTTTTTGGTTAAAACATTTTTTTTTCAAATTTAGACACTCATTTTATTAATTGAATATTTCATGAACAGCCTTGAGTTGAGGGCCGGTCATAGAACTATTTTGAAAAGCCGTCGCGGGCCGGACGCTGGGAGAACAGTATTACACTTTCGCGTTTTTAGTCAGTGTAAAATACTTTTGTGAAGTGAAAATGATAACGATCACAGTAACAATTACTTAAAAAAAGATTCATTATTTTTTCTTAGGCTGCAACAAAGTCAAAACATTATAATTTATAGGCTGATATTAATCGCATTGTTCAGAATGGATCCACAAAGCTTGTTCTGATTCAATATTATATTTAATCAAACCCGAACCACCCAGGATTAGGCAAATAATTTTAAGAACTCAATCATTTATCTTAACAATTTGGTTCATCAAATCAATTATTTGGTTAAGGGGCCATCCATAAATCACGTGGACCCTTTTGGGGGAGGTTTGGCGACTGTAATCAAGAACTAAGAGCTTAAATTGGTTGTCTCAGAATTTGCAAAAAAGGTCGAGCTATCAACATTCATTCCCGCTCTTTCCTCATGTTAGTCCAGATTTAAGCTTTAAGTTCTTGATTACAATTGAAAACGCTTTTAAGAAGCTTTAGCCAAACGTTAAAGTGCCAAATATTTAAAATAAAATACATGCTTTTCGTCTACTTTTCGAATGAGTCATTGGATTGGAAGTTATTAACACGTAGCTTTGCGCTCTATTTTGTTTGTGATTTTAAGTGGCTGTGAATGGAAGAATTGGAACGTAGCAATTTTACCTCATTTGGATCTCGCTAATTATATCTGTCATCAAAAAAGGAAAATAATTTGCATGCTCCACAGAACCAGTACGTTATGAAAATATTCTACATACCATTTGGGTCCCATAAAACATTCCGAATTACCGAGTTTGGGCCCCATAAAAACGGACATGTAATTTAATATTGCTGAATAGTATTTTCAGCTTGTCCAGAAACTACTGATTGCTTCACTTTAAAAAACAAAACAAGACATTTAAACGGTTAAGAACTCTATTTGCATTAATTCATCGACTCGACAATGCCAAATATTACCACCATTGCTAACAATTTGCGCCAAATTGACACCCCGTGACCAGATCATACCTCTTTTTCCCCATTAAAGTATGTGTGCGTGTAAAACTTTACCTTTTGGCAGTAATAGCTGTACTGGTTGCAGTACAGCACCAGCGAATCATCGCCGACAATTTCCGGCCGCTTAATCTTGGTCTCCTCCATCTGTCCCTTATCCTTGGTCTGGGGTCCCGGGTCCAGATTCTAGCAATCGGGGCAAGTGTAATCGATCAGAACAAAACTGCAGCACTCGTTTTCCTCCAGTAACGCTCAAGATATTATCCAATTTTGCACCACAGAGAGATAAAAACACACATCAGACCGGTGATGGCGCGCGCGATCACATGTTATCACTAGTAATTATCATCATGCTCTGATGGGTACACGAACGACGAAACGACGAACGGGCCCAGCGCGGACAATTCAAGATTCACCTCGCGACTGATGGGCTGCTCACGCGTAACAGTGGCGCGATCATTGTGAGATAGAAGCGCGCGCGGCCAGATAAATTGTAGCGTGGCACAAGGTGTGTCACACTGTACGTTCTGTGCGTATCACACCCGTCAAACTTATCCAATCTTGATTATTTTTTTGTTTCTGCTCGTCGTTTGTTAATTTGGTGTTTTTAGTGTGTGTGATTACTGGACTTGTTCTCGCGTAATGAAAACCATTGATTCTTCTATTATGTCTTCCAGAGGAATTCGGCTAAAACTATGAGACAACTACTCAACACTAGGAATCCTACAGGATGAACCATTGGAATTTGATGTATCGTTGAATAAAGAAAAATGGGTTTGGAAAATGTCTTAATTTACTGGATGTCCGAAAAATCACATAAAACTTTCCGCTGGATCTGCTCTGCGCATTCTCAAAGTCGTCGCCGTAGATATCCACTAGGGCTCGTGCAAAAACTTGCATGGCTTTTTTAGGCGGGAGAAGGTATTTCAAAAAAACGCAGATTTGAGTTGCGTTTCTTGGAGAAGGTGATGGCGGAGCACTTACTCATTTTTACTGCTCGAAGAAACCCTGGACGATGAGCTGTCTCCAGATGCGTTGCCATCTAACACTAACTGCCATCTCTTCTAAAATCTTCTCTCCAATTCCGACTTGGAATTCCCAAACTTTCCAGATCTGCCTCCACTTGGTTCAACCGCCTTGCACGTTGCGCCTCCCTCCGTCGCGTTCCGATCGGCTTTGAATTAAACACCAACTTCACCGGGTTGATTGTTATGGTTGATGCGCATCCGGCATTCTTGCGACGTGTCCAGCCCACTAGATTCGACCAGCCTTGGCGACTTACTGAATACTTGGCTTGCCGTAGAGTTGCGCCAGCTCGTGATTCAACCTTTTACGCCATACATTGTCCCCACATACGCCGCCAAAGATCGTCCTTAGCACTCGCCGTTCGAAAACTTTAGGCGCTTGCAGCATCGTCCACGTCTTGTGCCCGTAGAGAACGAAAGGTCTTACCAGCGTTTCGTACACGGTCCACTTTTTTTTCATAAAATAATTTTAATAAGTCCATTTCGGTGCTGGGACCTGGTTAGGATCGAGTCGGCTTTTGTAATTACATTTTTCTTAGGGCTAAGAGTAATTAAACATGCTGCACTTCGTACGCCGGGGAAGAAGACCAGACCTTAAGGTCTTGTGGAGTCCATAGTAAGCACGAATACCGGTAATGATGCGCCTCCGAATTTCCCCGCTGCAGTTGTTGTCCAACGTCACCAACGATCCGAGGTACACAAACTCCTCCACAACCTCGAACTAATCTCCTTCGACCAACACGTTCGGTCCTATGCGAGCCCTAAGGGACTCGGTTCTCCTGCCAGCAGATACTTCGTAGGTATTCGCCACATTCACCTTCAATTCAACTTTCTCCGCTTCCCGCTTCAATTCGGTATATCTACTTCCTAGCCACCTCCTCGAACGTTCTGCCGACAATGTCCATGTCGTCAACGAAGCAGATGAACTTTTTTTTTTTTTTATTCTTTGTCCTCTATCTTAACCTATACCCTAACTGGCTCAATCGGCCTTGCCATCACAGAGCCGTGCGTTTATTTATAGATCCGAGATCTATTGTTCCTCGTCTTGATGGATGTTGATGATGATCTCCTGGGGGTCTTGTTGTAAGAGTCTTCCGTCCTTCCTTCACGCGTTGTGGTGTGGTTGGTTGGTTATCTTCCCGTCCATTCCCGACTCACCCACCGCTAGTTGTTGTAGTGGGGGGAGCGGCATGTGTGTGTGTGGTAATTAATTACCGTGTGTGTATCTGTTGCTCCCAGAGGGAGCAGGGGGTTCAAGTTGCCACTGAAAAATCGGTGGCGAGGTGACCGGGCGGGATTTGATCCCTGATCGTCTGCTTGAAAGGCAGATCGCTTAACCTTTCGGCTAAGTACCCGGACAAGCAGATGAACTGGCTGGATCTGTTAATAACCACTTGTTAACCTTCGGGAAGTCGCGTGTTTTCGCCTTTCTTACAAGTGCGTTTACAAACTGTGTACAAAGTACACGTACGCGACCTCCGGTGGGTTAAAGCCCGCCTGCCTTATAACAGCTTGAAGTCCAGTGATGAAACATAAGCCAGAGATACCGTCGCATTGCCGCAGTCCCTTGCGTGACTAGATCGGGTCGGACTTCGCACCCGAAATCTTCACGTTGCACCGTGCCCCATCCATCGTTGATTTCACAATTCTGATCAGCTTTCCATGGGAAAGTCGTTCTCGTGCAAAATCTGCCCTAGCTTTTCACGATTGATTGAGTCATACGCGGCTTTAAAAGCATTGAACAGGTGGTGTGTCGCGATCTGGTACTAGCGACATTTTTGAAGGATTTGGCGTAGCAAACATATTTGGTCCGTCGTCGATTTCCACTCCACGACTTGGTACGTTTCAACGAAATCCTTTGCTCCCTTTGACAGACGACAGAAAATGACCTGAGACAGTACTTTGTAGGCCGCGTTCCAACTTGTCCCCCTTCTTGTAGATCGGGCATATTGCTCCCTCTTTCCACTCCTCCGGTAGCTGTACTGTGTCCTAGACCTTGACTATCAGGCGTTGCAGACATGCCGCCAGCTTGTCCGGACTTGCTTAGTTCGACTCCGATACTATCCTCATCAGCCGCTTTGTTGTTCTTCAGCTTCTTGACGGCTTCCTTAAATTCCCTCATCGTGGGCGCTGGTTTGTCCCAGTCATCTACCATACCGATGACTTCCCCCCGTCGTTCTGGTACTCCGCTTCTGGACCGTTTAGGCGCTCGTCAAAATGCTGCTTGCACCTTTCGATCACCTCACGCTCATCCGTTAAAATTCCCCCGTCCTTATCCCGGCACCTTTCGGCTCGCGGCATGAAGCCATTCTGGGATTGACTGAGTTTCTTGTAGAACTTACGCGTTTCATTGAAGCGATACAGTGCGCTTATTATCCTGAAAGAGATGGGTTTGCTGTCTTCGCAACTGTTTGTTCGTCTGCTTGTTCTCACGGGTCCAAAATCGTCTGACATTCCTCGTCGAACCATCCGTTCCGTCACATCATTTATGGGTGGCGCCTAACTAAAGATTGAAACATCATTACCTACATCACATGTTTACTCTCTGTGTTAACGGTTTCGATTCTGAAAGGTTTGCCAGAATCTGGAGCTTTCCACCAAGTTACGGACTGTCATCACCAAAAACAACTCGAAAATAAAATGTTTACAGGTATATTAGAAATTTCGTTTCTACATTTAAATTAAATTATTACAGAACATTTTTATTATTTTATGTGTGTGTGTGGTGTGTTCTTTTTTTCTTGTTGCCATCGCGAACGCGCGCGCGCGAGCCTTCTTTGTATACTATTTCCTTTTGTTTCAGCATAGCTTTCTTTTTTGACCGCTCGCTATTGTGTAGTTTGCTTTACTCATTTTTGCTTATTCCCTTACAAAAAAAGCTTAGTCTCCCTTCCGAACGGTTTTCGACCAGAGTAACGTAAAAAAGATTTTTAAAAAAGAAGACTTCCTCATTTTTATTAAAAATTAAACGAAAACTGACAAAACTCACTGTTGCAGCTGATGAAGGATAGTTTGTGTGTTGTGTGTTTATGAATTTTGTTTTTGCGGGGGTGGTTCTTATGAAATTCATTCAATGACGTTGGTTTTTGTTCTAAATTTAAATAAGTTAAGTGTTGTAAATTTTAATTCATTCGACTTCAGCTTTTACTCTTAAGTAGATCTTTTTTCGCTTAGTGTTTCAGAAATATTCCCTTTTGCCATCCCTTCTAACATCGTCCAATCAATCTCCCAATCCGCGAGAACGTGCTGCTGACTTTTTTTTGTGGGGTACAATTTGTGGTCTGAAGAAAGTTTTGAATGTGTGGATGTGTCTGGCTCAACCGGTCGCCGTTCGCCTCTGTGTGTGTGTCTGTGTTTGTGTCTATGAATTTTGGTTTTTTGGGATGTTGAAGAGGGGGTATGTATAAGTGTGTGTTCGGATGTTGTACCTGCTTGACACAGAGTTTTTTTTTGTTTTGTTCCGCGCTCGCTCCGCCGCAGCGCCGCTCTTCAAATTACGCTTCAAATACAGTACACGAGCTGTGTGTTTTGGGGGTGTGGTTTTTAGTGTTAATTTTAATGTAGACATGTATTTAGTTCTGCGCAGTCCAATAAGTAGACGGTGAATAGCCTTGCTTAGTTGCAGTCTTGCCCTGACTGTTCGATTGTGGTCTTTGACCACTGCTGTTGGAATCCTGCAAAGCAGACAGAAAAGGGTTTCGGTTATCCACAAAGTTCGTACAGTTTACAGTAAACACAAGTCGAACTGCAACTTAAGTTTAACTCTAGTTCAAAAGTTGCACATACTAAACAAAAAATAATAATTTCGAACTTAAAACTAGAAACGAAAAAAAAGAAGAAACTACTTACCCTCATCACACCACTACCACTATTAAAACTTCTATTGTCCATCTTCAGCGCGGGAATTTGCACGCAAATGTGGGAAGAGAGAGGTTCAGGCACGGACGGAAGCACGCACGCACATTTGAATTAGCACGTGTTTTGTTGCGTGATTGTGTGCATTTGTTGTTGTTGTTGTGCAATATTTTTGGTTTGTTGTGCGTGTGTTAGATTTATGAGCAGGTGGTTGTTTGAGTTGCGGTTTGCAGATGTGTTGCGGGTGGTTTGAAAAGGAATAAAAAGAAAGAAAAAAATAAATTAAAAATCAAATAAACGTAGGAAATTAAAATGAAAACACAACTGTGCATGCCAACTCAATCACATGTCGCAGATTAGACTAGACCTTATTGCTATAGATTGGAGAAACCAACGTGACGTTTGCGGTTCAGCCTTTCTTCTTCTTAGACTTCATCGATAAAGTGCGTCACGCTAAATTCAGCCAAAATTAACCCCCCCCCCCCCCCCTCACTTTGTCACGCTTTCCCAATTCCATAAACCGGGGTGAATTTGATAGGATTTCAATTTGTTTTTGGAATATTTTCCAACAGGTAAGGTTTTTATCAAGATTATTATTTTTAAAACATGTACTGGGGTAGGCCACACAAAGTCCATGCACTATTTTGGAAAAAAAGATGTTTCAATAGTGCTTAGAAGAATAGTTACGTTAAAAATTCTTAGTTTAAATTCCGGGGTGATAGTCATAGTTTTCCTTGTTAAAATCATATTTAAGATGTTCAAACTTTATTTGTACGTTAAATGTACCATCACTAAAGTAGCTGATATAGTTTTTAAGAAAAAAAATCAATGTTTATGATTAGTTAACTAAGTTTATAAGCTTTTTAACAAAATACATATAAATTTTAGGTAAAATTGTTAAAAAGTCGGAATTTTGTCGGATTTTTGGTAAAACTGGTTTTGTATATGAAATTGTCGATTTATATTTCATTTAATACTGAATTCGAAGCAAGAATCACAAGTTTTCACATTTTGGATAAAATTTGTTCTACTGAAAATGCATATAAATCCGGAGATTTTTTGAAATTGCGTTTCAAAAACACATATTATTTATTATTTACAAACTTATTAAACCTTCTCCTAGTGGAAAATTGTCCAAAGATTCCGAAAATGCATTCCGTTTTTCGATTCAAAATCATGTTCATTAAGAAAATTATGACACTTTGGGAAGTTTAAAATAATGACTTTCATCAATATTTTCTTAACTATAGTAAACTAACTTTTTAAACATTTTAAAATTTTATGAAAAGTTCTTTTTGAGGTACTTTGAACACTTCTCTACCACGGTCAGTATAATTCTAAACCATTCCGTACGTATTTTAATTGTACTGTTCATTTTGTGGAAAAATCGCAAACCTATCAAAGTCACCCCGGCTATCAAAGTCACCCCGTTTTACGGTACTTATAACATGCAATGTACACTTGCTCAGACCCCCCTCTCCCCCTCGAGCGTGACATACTTTATGGATGACGATTAAATATATATTTTTAAACGAATGACACGTTGATTATCAGACTAAGAAATCGTTTATACAAGCAAAACAAAGTAAACGGGCCAAAGTCGAACAATTTGCATAGTTTTGCTTTAATTAAGTGATTTTTGTAGCAGAATAAACGCAATCTAGGTCAATTTTAAATCAATTTCTAACTAGGGTAGATAACCATATTTTTTACTAACTAACCTTTACTCATTTTGGCCTGTTCTCAAGCACAGGTTGTTGTTTTTGTCCTTTTTTAAGTAGTGTACTGCCGTTCTACGCATAATTGTCCCATGTTCAAAATTGTTTGTACACGAGAAGAAGGTTTGCTGATAGGGCACAAACGTGATCCACAGATCGCCCTCTCTTACTCTAGCGCAGGCAAACTGCAGTCTTTCTGTCCCTTCTGGACAGCTGATAATTGCTCGCAGGAGCGAAAAGGCATTTTCTCTCCCCGATCGTACTCGATCGCGGGACCCTCAACAGCAGCAGCAGAATTAGTATTATTTAGATCCCAATAAACTACCAACCGGGTAACAACGCGTCTTTTCGAGCGGAATAAAGTTGTTTTAATGTTCGCGCAGCTTTGTTCGTTTTATTCGCGTTTTTAAAGTGTCCGAAGAAACAGCTGGAAGAGCGAACATTTTGGTCCTTCGAGCCGGATCGGGACAATTCGGACACGGTTCGCGGACGCGGTGGCAGTGGAAGTGAAAGTAGATTCCAGACTTTCGGTTTGGAAACGTTCCACCGCGGAAAAAGTTCAGTGAACCCTACGTGGTTGAAGAAGAAGGTTCAGTGACCTGGACTGACAGTGCAGTGACCTGAAGAACAATACTCGGTTGTAACCGGCGTCGTTGTACGCCATCGCGGTTTTGAGCCTTGAAGTGGACTTTCGCGCCATCACGGGAGGATCGGTGCTGTAGCTGCGGTACGGAAGCGGATTCGGCGGTTGCTGAGGTTCCGGAGTTGCTGGTCGGCGTCGGCGGTCGAAGCTGAGTTGCGGTAGAAGCTGTCTACGGAAGCTGGGAACCTGGAGATCGGTGGACTGCCGCAGGGAAGTAGGGTGGTTGGTTTGGCCTGGTGCATGTGGCCACTGTGTGACGGTAGGAGAAAATAAAGTCTGGTTGAATCAATCTTGTGCATGCGAGTCTCGTTTATTTTGGCAAGTGTTCGTCCCAGAGTGGTGTCCGCTGGTTTGGTCGGTCTCAGTTTCGCTGGAATCCTTCTGCTGTTGAGTTTCTCTGGTTGCTATCCCCCTCGCTGCTGTCAATTGGGTTGAGAGTCTGTCTGTCTGTCGCGCGGAATCGGTGTCGAGCGTTGAGTTGTGCGGTCGCGGTCTGTCAACGTTCCGGTGAAAGCAGTGCTGTGAAGTGAAACCGTGATTAGCGCGAAGATGGCGGACGAAATGGCTACGCTGCTCAAGCGTGAGCAGAAAATTCACGACATGCTGGATCTGATCGAGAAGTTCGTGGAAAACTACAAGGCGGCGGACCATTACAACCAGCTTCGGGTGCGTTTGGATTCGCTGGAGAAGCTGCAGGTGAAGTTCTACGAACTACGGGATCGGATTGAAGTACTGCAAGATGCTGAACCTGAAAAGAAGACGACGACTGCGGCTACGACTGAAGCGGTGGGAACAGGCGGTGATCCCGGTGGTGACGGCGTGAAGCAAGAAGACCTGACTGTGGGGGACCCTAACTTTCAGGCTATTCAAGATTTCGAGGATCGTTATTGTGCGCTGATGGGAGACCTGCTGTTCTTGCGTGACGGAAATTTAACGCAGACAACGAAAGAGCTCGTTCAGCCAGCGCAACAGTTGTACTCCAAGGTGAAACTCCCCGAGATTACACTTCCCAGATTCAGCGGCGACATCTACGAGTGGATCGCGTTTCGTGACTCGTTCAAGAGTCTGATACACAATAATCCGCAGCTGACTCCGATGGACAAGTATACTTACCTGCGATCTTCTGTTACTGGTAGCGCTGCGGCGGAGATCAGTACCGTCGACTTCTCTGCGGAGACTTACGAGGTTGCGTGGGAGGTGTTGCAGAAGAAGTACGAGATCAAGAAGTTGATCGTGAAAGCATACCTGGATGCAATCTTCTCGATTGAGCCGCTCAAAAAGGAGAGCTACGACGGGCTGAGCTTCCTGGTAAGTCAATTTGAAAAGAACCTGCTGATGCTACAGAAGCTGGATGAAGACACGACTGGGTGGAGTACGATTCTGGGCTACATGGTCTTCACGAAGCTGGATCCGTCAACGCTGCGTCAGTGGGAGACGCATTACTGCTGCAACGATGTGCCGAGCTACGAGGAGTTGATTGCTTACCTGCGCAACCAATGTTGTGTCCTGCAGTCTATTGCACAGCAGAAAGCTGCAGGAACGGATCAGCGTCAGAGCAAATCTTCTGTGTGCCACACCCTGGTGCGGTCGTCTGGCAGGTGCAGTCTCTGTGGAGGAGAACCGTGGCATTCACCATTTCACTGCGACAAGTTTCAGAAGATGCTGCTGACGGAGCGGAACGAAGTGGTGTTGCGATCAAAACTGTGCAGGAACTGTCTGTCCCCTGGACATCTAGCACGAGCGTGTACGAGAGGAGTTTGCCATCACTGCCGGCAGAAACATCACAGTATGCTGCATTCCGGACTGCTGCAGTCAAGAAACTCCGCTCCACCGCAACAGACAAGACCTCCCCAAGCGATCACACAGCAACGACAGCCACCGTACAGACCAACAAACACAAACCAACAGCCACGAAACCAGAACACAAGCCAGAACAACACGAACACAGCCAGTGGCTCGCAAAGCACACCTCCACCGTCCACACCCACACAGAACCTCACCAACACAGCACAAACGCCATCCACAAGCCACACCTACACTGCATTCCCAACAACACCCACACCGAACGTTATTCTATCTACGGCAATCGTCATGCTTAAAGACAAACACGGAAGGTCCATGCAAGCACGCGCACTGCTGGACTCCTGTTCACAACAGTGTCTCATGACAACAAGTTTTGCCAAAAAGCTGAACTTTGAGAAGTTTTCAGCATCGCTGTCGGTTCAAGGGATTGGGTCGTCGCTTTCGCACGCCACGAAACTGGTCCGTGCTGATGTCGAGCCCAGATCGCAGGCGATCTCGGAGTTCAGGGAAGAAATGCTCTTTTACGTTCTTCCGAAGCTGACCGTGGCGTTGCCCACCGCTACCGTGAATCCGACTCAATGGAAGCTACCCGAGCGATCCGTCCTGGCCGATCCTAACTTCTTTGAAAGCGGTCCAATTGATGTGATCATTGGCGCAGAGCACTACCTGAATCTGCTGGAGAACGGACGACTACTAGCAACTGACGATGGGCCTACGCTGCAAAACACCGTGTTCGGGTGGATCATTTCTGGTCGCGTTCCGAACAGCTCACCATTGGAAGCGGTTGCGATGGCGTACGTCTGCACTAACGAGGAGCTCCAAGAGCAGCTAACGCGATTCTGGGAGCTGGAGACGTGCTGGACAAAGAGCAAGTTGTCGACCGTGGAGTCGGCATGCGAGGAGCATTTTGAAGCAACGACAGTACGCGATGCAACCGGTCGCTTTGTGGTCACCCTGCCGAAGAAGGTGTCAGCGTTGGAGCAGTTGGGTGACTCCAGAACCACAGCGATTAAGCGGTATCTCGGACTGGAACGGAGACTGTCAGCAAACCCGGAACTGAAGAAGCAGTACAGCGACTTCATCCACGAGTATTTGAATCTGGGTCACATGCGAGAGGTGGTGGACGAGGGAGAAGGAGTTGCTTATTATTTACCACACCACGCAGTGCTCAGACCGGACAGCTCCACAACGAAGCTGCGAGTGGTGTTCGATGCGTCATGTCGGTCGTCTACTGGAGTTTCGCTGAATGACGTGCTGCTGGTCGGACCAGTAGTGCAGGACGATCTGATCGACATTACCTTACGGTTCCGTCTGCACCGCTACGCGATAGTCGCGGACATCGAAAAGATGTACCGCATGATAAAGGTTCAAGAACCTGACCAGCGTTTGCAGAGAATTTTCTGGCGTGACTCGACGGACGAGTTCCTGCGGATATTTGAGCTGACAACCGTCACGTACGGCACGGCTTCTGCGCCATACCTGGCAACCAAGTGCCTGCAGAAGCTAGCCGAAGTGGGCGCGGAAACGCACCCAGTCGCCGCACAGGTCGTCAAGAACGACTTTTACGTCGACGACATGACTACTGGCGTCCAGAGCATCGAGCAGGGCAAGCAGCTGGTTCACGAGATGGTGCAGTTGATGGAGTCAGCTGGCCTCTCATTGCGGAAGTGGAATTCGAACAGCAGGGAGATTTTAATGAACGTTCCGGAGAGCTTGCGTGACTGTCGAGCGCTTCTGGACATGGATACGTCGAGTTCCACCGTGAAAACGCTGGGAACAATCTGGGAGCCGAGAACTGACCGCTTCATGTTCACCACGCCGAAGTGGATCGAGGTTCCAGTAATTACGAAGCGGGTCGTCGCATCTGAAGCTGCAAGACTATTCGATCCTTACGGATTGCTGCAACCGGTGGTGATTATTGCCAAGATTTTTATGCAACGTCTGTGGGAGCTTAAGCTAAACTGGAACGACGTACTGAACGAGGAAATGCAGGAAGAATGGCGCGATTTCCGTCGGAATCTGATGGGCTTGGACGGAATTACTGTACCACGCTGGGTTGGAATCGGCGACGAGAACGAGGCAGTTGAGTTGCACGGCTTTTGTGACGCGTCAAAGGTAGCATACGGAGCGTGCATCTACGTCAGAACGGTTGCAAAAGACGGATCAGTAAGCGTGCGACTGCTAATCTCGAAATCTCGAGTCGCTCCACTGGACAATCAGAAGCGGAAGAACAAGAAGCAGTCAATTCCTCGACTGGAACTCACGTCAGCCTTGCTACTTGCGCATCTTTACCACAAGGTCATTTCCGCCTGCCCGTCGCTGAAAAGTGCGAAGGCTTACTTTTGGACAGACTCGATGATATCGAAATGTCAGATATCAGCCCCACCGTCCCGTTGGAAAGATTTTATCGCCAATCGAGTCTCAGAGATTCAGCATCTCACCCCGATGGAGAACTGGCACCACGTGCCAGGCGTCGAGAACCCGGCTGACATCGTGTCACGAGGAATGATCCCTGCATTGCTTCGCTACGAGACACTCTGGTGGAAAGGGCCTCGCTGGCTGTTATTGGACAAGGTAAACTGGCCGCAGCCAGTTCCTGTCAACGAAGCTGATCTAGATCCCGAGGTGCTGGAAGTAAGGGGTCCCGTGGCAGCGGTTTTACCAGTGGTGGGTCCAAACGAGATCTTTGGAGTGCGTTCGAAGATCACGGACTTGGTCCGGATCTCGGCAATTTGGCTACGCTTTCATTTTAACGCTCAAGCGAAGAATCGCAACTGTCGCAGAACGGGACCGCTGAGTGTTGATGAACTCACTGGTGCGCTCCACGCGCTAGTTCGACTGTCTCAACGTGATTCGTTTGCTCAAGAGCTAGCTGATCTCACGGCAAGAAGGCGTGTTCGGGATAACTCTCGAATTGCGTCACTGAACCCGCAACTCGTCGACGGCATGCTTTGCGTCGGCGGCCGGCTGCGTCACGCAAGCATTTCTGGAACTCGCAAGCATCCCATGATTATCGACCACAAACATCCTTTCGCCGTGATCGTGATGGAGTACTATCACCGTAGCATGTTCCACGTGGGACAGCAAGCTCTGGTCTCTGCTGTTAGAGGAAGGTTCTGGCCGACAAACGCCCGGAATCTGGCACGACAAGTTATCCACCGGTGTGTCGACTGCTACCGAGTGAAGCCGAAAGTCCACGAGCAGCTGATGGCAGATTTACCACCGGAGAGAGTCTTGCCAAGCACACCGTTCTCAAAGGTTGGAGTGGACTATTGCGGACCGTTTCACATCGTGTATCCACACCGTCGTGCACAGCCGATCAAGAGCTTTGTGGCGATATTCGTCTGCTTGGTGACGAAAGCTGTTCACCTCGAATTAGTAGCAGATCTGACCACCCAAGCCTTTCTAGCAGCTCTCAAGCGGTTCACGGCACGTCGAGGCAAGCCCTCCGTGATAATGTGCGACAATGCCAAGAACTTTGTGGGAGCGCAACGTGAGCTGGAGGATCTACGCAGGCTGTTCAACAACCAAGTCAGTCAGGAGAAGATCATCAACGAAGCTGCAAACGAAGAGATCACATTCAAGTTCATCCCAGCACGCTCGCCGAACTTCGGAGGCTTGTGGGAATCCGCAGTACGATCCTTCAAGCTTCTGTTCAAGAGGACAATCGGCACACACAACTTGGTCTATGACCAAATGCAAACCTTGCTGGCGCAGGTTGAGGCGGTGCTGAACTCCAGGCCTCTGACCCCGCTGAGCAGCGACCCCAGCGATTATGAAGCGCTCACCCCGGGTCATTTCCTGATTCACCGACCACTAACGGCGATTCCGGAGCCGAACCTCGACAGTGTGCCAAGCAACCGTCTGTCAGCGTGGCAACACGTACAGCATTTCATGCAGACACTCTGGCGGAAATGGTCTCAGCAGTACCTGTCTGACCTGAACAACCGAACCAAATGGGCGAAGCAGAAGGAGAACGTGAAGGTCGGAACGATGGTTCTGCTGAAGGAAGATAACCAGCAACCACTGTCGTGGCCACTAGGCCGCATCACACACATCCACCCAGGGCAAGATGGCAACGTACGTGTCGTAACAGTACGAACCAAGGATGGCAGCTACAATCGCGCAATCTCTAAGATCTGCGTACTGCCCATCAGAGACAATGATTCGGCGTAAGGGGAGACCTGTCTCCTCCAACGGCGGAGGTCGAAAGGCCTCCGCAACCCCAGTTAAGTTAAGTAATCGTTTTGAATTCAAAAAGCTCAAAGAATGTTTCTTCCTCAGTCATACTGGTTGTCTCCACCCCGGAACAACAGGCACTCGGCAGCCCAACCGATGTCGCCACGTCTGCCCTAAAAAGAAGAAGATTTGAGGTAATCTGTTTTGTTCTGGTGATGGATGATGTTTATGTTGCATGTTACGTGGAGATGGTACAACTGAGTTCGGTAACGGTCGCATGAGTAAAGAACCCGCCCTAAACGATGCAAACACGCTTGGTATTTCGAGGTACGACGCAATCCAGACCTGCAGCGGAGGATGAAATGGCCAATTCAACCTCCCACGCATTCCCGAGGTCGCAAGTGAGCTAGGCCAGCTTGCTTGACGGTTCAACACCTGTCGAAGATCATCGCAGCGCAGTCACCAGGTATCACCAACATCGTAGTTTAGCATCGTGGAGGTTCAACAGTCGCCCGGAGGCGACTACGGGGGCCAACCGGTCCCCGTTTCCAGGGAAGTCTTTTCAATGCATTGTTTTTCGGTTTAAAAAGCACCCTCTCATATTATTGATAGCGCATCGGCACATCATCACCGGAGACGGCCCTGACGGGTCGCACAGCCAGCACACAGCACGAGTCCAGAACGCCCACGCAGAGGCGCACGATACGGTTCGATGGAGACGTCCGTCGAAGCCAACTGTCCGGCGGCGAAGTCCGTTGGAGCACACTTCAGTCCAGCAGCGAGATGTTCGAGTACAACAGTCAGCAGTCCAGCGTCCAGTCCGTTGGTGTCTACAGTCCGGCGGTGAACACCGTTGGAAATCCAGCACGAAGCAGCAGAAGATCGCGATCGAGGCATCCGCAGCAGATGCAACAGCAGCACAGCAGAAGAAAAATTGCAAACAAACAGCAACAGAAACAGTTACAGAAAAGATCGAGAAAGTTAGGCGAAAAATAGTATAGCTCGATCAGTCGCAGTAGGCGACGATTGTCGCATTGTTCGGAGATTGTTTACGAAAAGGAAAATGAAATCGAAAGTGAACTTGAAGTCGTAACAATAGATCTAAAAATAGCCCTAGGAATAACAGTAGTTGTAGTAGTAGTAGATTGTTTTGAAATCGGTCGATTCCAAGGCGGCCGGCGTATGTTTGTACACGAGAAGAAGGTTTGCTGATAGGGCACAAACGTGATCCACAGATCGCCCTCTCTTACTCTAGCGCAGGCAAACTGCAGTCTTTCTGTCCCTTCTGGACAGCTGATAATTGCTCGCAGGAGCGAAAAGGCATTTTCTCTCCCCGATCGTACTCGATCGCGGGACCCTCAACAGCAGCAGCAGAATTAGTATTATTTAGATCCCAATAAACTACCAACCGGGTAACAACGCGTCTTTTCGAGCGGAATAAAGTTGTTTTAATGTTCGCGCAGCTTTGTTCGTTTTATTCGCGTTTTTAAAGTGTCCGAAGAAACAGCTGGAAGAGCGAACAAAAATGTTTAGCTGACATAAAACGATTGATTTTTTATACTGTTTCTACGCATAATTCCGTAGTAACTTTTCAAAAGGGCTTAACCTTGCATGTAAACAAACCGTCTATTCCACTTGCTGAAGCGAATGAGGTTTTAGACTATGGCAAACAAACAAACAAATTCGCACGTTATCGAGTTTGAAAAATTGCCAAACAAAGTCAAATGAATGCAGGCTGACATTTCTGCAAACAAATGCAGGCAAACAAACTAATCAGGCTAACTGTCAAAAAGTGCGAGTTTGTTTGCCATAGTCTAATGCTTTCTTGACAGTTCACGTTGAGTGTGGGGGAGCTTGTTTACATCCAAGGTTACGCCCTTTTGAAAAGTTAATACGGAATTTTGCCAGTCTTCCTCATTGCCCTATTTGTCCCTATTGAGCCAGTTATCAGTTTGGCTTTTCGTTGTATCGATCGATTTCCCAAAAAAAAAAAGCCGTACATATTAGGATGTAACAAAACCACACTTTTTTGCGGGCATTTCAGGGGATGATCCCCTAGGTGTACTGAGTCAGAATCCCAAATATGAGCCCGATTGGTTGCGACAGGACCTGGCGCTCCAACTTCAAATTTTAAATGGGATTTAACCCGTAAAATCGGTGCGTTTTGGTTTTTGCCATTTTTGAGTCCTTCAACGATTTTTGGATTTTTCAAAAATACGGAATACGGAATACACAAAATGCACACAACATCCGTGCGTAATAAAGCGCTTTCAAGACAGCCGCGTTAGTTGACACTCGAGCAAGGTTTAGAATCGGTTCTGCCTGGGCATCCAACAGAACCCTGAGAGTCAACCGTAGAGCTTCTTGCAGTTCCATAAGAACTTTAGTTCTCAACAATCACAACAACAAAAACAACAACACGACGCTGGACAAAGACATGCTGACGCGTCGCGATGCACCGTAGCATGCGTTGCATAGTTTGCCGAAAGCGCGCATCAAAAGCGAGTGTTGCCAGAACATGTTTTACGTTATCAGAAAAACAAAAGAAAAGATTTTGTAAATTCAGTACCATTTTTCAGAGCGGTCAAATCTCTTCACAGTCTTCGGCAAAGTTGTGCCCTGAAATTAAAACTATAAGCTCATGAGGTTTTTGAAAAATTTAAAAATCGTTGAAGGACTCAAAAATGACAAAAACCAAAACGCACCGATTTTACGGGTTAAATCCCATTTAAACTTTAATGCCGGAGCGCCAGGTCCTGTCGCAACCAATCGGGCTCATATTTGGGATTCTGACTCAGTACACCTAGGGGATCATCCCCTTAAATGCCCACAAAAAAATGTGATTTTGTTACATCCTACTGCCGCTCTAATCGTGTCCGTCCCATATGTAAAAACAGCAAGCCGAGAAAAACGCGTTTCAAAGTTGTGACGCCCATAAGGCTACGTGTTAGAATTTCACGAAAAAGTGGATTTTCTCCGGCTTTCTAGAACAAAGTACTAAATTTTATTAGTTTTTCTGATAGTTTACATGATTTTGAACCAAACTGCATCATAACCTCAAAATTGACGAAATTACGTATGGGACGGACTAGCTTCGAGCGGCAGCCTAGTACATATACAAATTTGGGGGCTATCCACAGAAATGTGCTGTGAAAACATCCAAAAATTGTATCTCGAGAAGGAGTTTTGAGATCGATGTTGTGTCTTCGGCAAAGTTGTAGATTTTCAATCTATTTTGTAGGTCAGTGTAATCAAGTCTTCAGATAATCGAATCACGAAAAAAATTGTTACGTTGTTTTATTTTTAATTGTCGAGCTCTAAACTACGCTAAAGTGATTTAGAATTTTTAAATCCAAGATGGTGGCAATCAACTATTCAAATTTTACTATAATGGGGTCGCAGAACTCGATTTTGATGTTAAAAATAACAAACTAAAAAGAAACACGAAAAGAATATTTTTGTTCGTGATTCGATTATCCGAAGTCCCATACAAACCTTCGGATAATCGAGGCTTCGACTAATCGAGTCTGGACGAAAAAAAAAATGTTTTCAGATTTATGTTATCACGACTTACATTCCAATAAGGCCAAATTAAATGATGAAAGCCATATTGATATGTTGGTCGTAATTTAGAATATCTGAAAAGAGTCCGATTTGCGATGCTTTTCCGTCGGGTCGAAAGAGTTTTCGCGTTCGTCGTCGGTGTGCAATAAAAACAAAACTTTAACATACCGTTTTAGCTCGATAAACATGGTAACTCACCGTTCGCTTCGTTAATCAGTACCTCACTAAACATCAATAATTTAAAACTCGTAAAATCATCTCAAGTTAAAAGTTACATTGTTTAATCCTTCGATCTTTAATTACAAATGATTTGGTTCCTTCTGTCTTTCCACAGCCGGCTGCCATTTCATTTAAAATTTAACAACCGATAAACGGAAAATGTCTAATCCGCAGCATCCGATTGATTGCCTTGAGAATAATATATAATACCTTTCAACAAACACTACGATTTTGGGTCGCATCATCATCTTCTATCATCATCTTCTCCTGACCAAACACCCTATCCTACTAACAAATTGTCAGGTTCCTGGCGCTTGTGGGGTGTAAGCACAGGGCAAACCAGCTGCTCTAGTAGGGCCAACGGCGCCCGCTGACTAACATTCCCGTCCCTTAAAATCGAGATCTACAAACTGACATGGCGGGCGCCGTTGGTGGCCAATGACTGTTACCTATTCGCAACTGATCTAGTTTGTTCTGGGGTTCTTTCTTTTCAGCGCATTCATAGGGAAACGCCATTACCGTTTTAACTTTTCAACAGGGCGAATCCGTAGATGTAAATAAGCAGCCTATCGTTTCTTACTCACCGTGAACTGTCACTTGAGCAAGTGGGATGGACTGTTTGTTTACATCTACCGAGAAATTAAAAGTGAAAGTGTGTGCAACATGGAGTTAAACTTTCTGTGCAGTTGCTGTGAAGGTTCCCATGGCACTTCGAAAAGTTTAACTCCATGTTGCACGCACACACTCTCACTTTTAATTTCTCGACAGATTCGCTCTATTGAGAAGTTAATACGGATTAGATCGCCGAAGCTTATGATCAGCAGTGCTGAATGGATATTACGGTCCAGTTCAAAAACCATTATGGATGGTCTCGCTAAGATTTGTATTGAATGCTGGATGCCTCCCGAGCTGCGATGCTATGGAGAGGTCGCCGAGCCTTCCAAGTCCAAGTTATGAGAAAGGTTTTTTTGACGATTTATTCTGAAAACTCTGCTGTCAATATTTTAGAAGCGTTTTTGTACTGCTGCTCGAGCAAGTTCGTCCCATCTATAATTCCGACAATTTCGAGATAATCAAGCATTGTAGTTTAAAGTTAAACTTGACCTAGATTGCGTTCATTCCCAACTCTCCACAACTCTATTTCACTCAACAAAAACGCGTGATGACGCATTCGGCACTAGTTGCGAGTGCGGTTTGTGGTTGCACTAACGAATTAAGACAAAAAAAAAGCAATCAAATGCGATCTCCGAGGTCTTCCCCCTCAGTGCGGATCTCGCCGCTCTCCTACCTGATGCATTGCCTGATGCATGTTGATGTTGTGGTGCGTCGGTATCGTCGGAATATAGAGATGCTGTCCGTAGGGCTGGCCGGACGTCGCACCCGCAGTCTGTGTTCCGGCTATGTTGTAGGGGGGCGGTGTGCCAGAGTGAAACGATTGTTTCTCGTACGACTAAAAAATAGTACAAATGAGAGGTGGTTAATTTGGCGGGGGGCGCCGGGAATTTGGGGGCGTAATTGTGTAGCATAGTTGCATGTTTTTTGTTGATGTTTGATTTGGTGGTACTGGTTTTGTCCTCGTATTCGTAGTGTTTTTTCTTCTTTAGCTTCGGAACCTTACATTGACTTTATTTAGCGCAACATGGCTTTTGCCATACATCGAGGGCGCAATATCAGAGCCACTTCCTCCCGCCGATTGTGGATTGGAGACAGTCTGTCCCTTGGACTGTTGGCCAACGCCGCCCGACGACGGGTACGGGTTTTTGTTGTAATCCTGGCCGCCGGTTTGGCTCAGCGTGTCATATCCACTTGTTCCGTAGCCACTGTTGTACGCCGGTTTCTGGAACTGTCCTCCCGACGTCGCATTCGTCGCCATTTGTTGCTATGGAGGTTGGTTGAAGATTTGGTATTGGTATTTTTATTTGTTGGCATTGGCATTGGTTGTGTGTTTGTTTTTTTGGTTTTTGATACGAGGTTACAAGGTGAGAAGTAGAGTACATGCAAAAAAGACAACGAGTAAAATTTCTACGATTCGAATACTAATAATCAAACTAACTACTAACAGGATATATTGCTGGGGTGCCATATTGGAAGCCGCCGGGCATCACATTACCGCCGTAAAAATAAGCGTATGGCAGGTTCAACATAGGACCACCAGACCCTGTTTGTTGTGACATGGTACTTGGGACGTTACTAACAGGAGACGAGTTGTTGTCGGTCCGAGTGAACCGACCATCGGACATGGTCGAGTACGCGACGGAACCGAGGTTAGCGTCGCGCACACCGGCCGCACCGAGACTCGTCGGCGTTTGGTAGTTCATATCGTAGTATCCAGGCACATGTGACATACGCTGCTGAATCATTTGCAGCTCTTCGTAAGAGTAAACGGGCTGCTGGTAGAACGGCACGCCCGGCTGAATGTACGGGCTGACCATCGGTATGTTGGGCACAACACCACCGGTTCCGGTGCCACTACCACTACCCGCTCCGCCACTGCCCGATTTAGCTGCAAAAGAGAAAAAAGAGCGTTCATTAGTCCAACTCCACAACTCCAATCAACTCGAGCCATACTTGTCGTGGATACTACGGAGCTGTTGTTGTTGGGCAACGACGACGAACTCGACACGCTGTTGCTGTTGTTGTTGTTGGCGCTGTTCTGGTTCTGCTGGTTGGAAACCGCCGTGCTAGAGGCCACACTGGAAAGAAAGCTTTCATCAGTTCAGACGCGCGTCAAAATTTTCGTAAGTTGGAATCCTCTCTCGGATTAGGATGGGTTAAGGTTAAGAAGCAACGAAGACCTCTCTTGTGGTGATTGGTGGTGGGGGTGGCTTACCTCTCAAACTGCGTCGACACGGGCGTGTCCTTTAGCTTCGAACTGCTAAAGTTACTGTACTGTCCGGAGGAGGTGCTCGTACTGCCAGAATAGCTGTTGTTACGTACGTGTTGTGGGGGTGTGTGTGTGAGTTTCGTTAGCGGGTTTGCACACGCACCAAACAATTATTTTTTTTGGTTTGGTTGTTGGAGAGGCACGATGACCATGATTAGGGGGTGAGATGAGTGAGTTTGTAGTATGAGAGATATCCGATTCGGTAGGGATTAACGGCAAAACAAACATGGAAAACGAAGAAAAAAATATAAAATTTGTTAGATGTTATTCGAACAAGGTTGATTGAAAAACAATGATTGTGGGTATTTGGGAAGCGATGAACACTTGTCATGCAAAGAATCAACGCTGAGTGTAAGCCGTGATTTGCACCCAAATCTACCGCTTACGAGGTGGAAGCGTTACCACTAGGCTATGTGGCTCGGTCTTTATACATTCGTGCCTTAAAACTCAATCCATTTCATCGAATCATCTTTGCGGTTAACTTTACGCAGTAGGCCTGGCCGGGCCGAAAAGAATAATGTTGGAAGCAATTTCCCCAACTTTTTCTGGAGCGGGGAGGGAGGACGTCTACTTGCATGGAAGAGGTCCAATGTAAGGTTACCTATCTTCAGGGGCGGTCGCGAAATGACCATAAGTTGGCCGTACACTGCCTACTATGGGCGGCCAGGTCCCAGGTGATTACACCCCAATTTTTTTCTTATTTATATTAATAATTGTAGTACATTTGAGTATCCCGAAACTGTATTACCCTCACTGAAGCCGCCAGGCCTACCGCGATGCTTTAACCGCAGAGAGGATTTTGTGAACGGGTCACATTTCGCAGAATCTACAGTGGAGGAAGGATGCGTGGATATACCGTACCATACGCTCTGGATTAAACTATCCAATTTTATTTCCTCATTTTTTTATAACTTTGTAGAACTAATTTACATAGAAATACAAAAAAAAACCTAAAATATGTTGACACTTTGGTCCACTTCTGAGGGCAGATTCAGATACTTTCAAACTGAAATTTTGACATTTTTCAAAATAGACATCTCGAGTTTCAAGAAAAGAACTTTTTGATTTCCGGCATTTCTAGTGCTGGATTTCCCCCTTCGAACACAGCCTGATTCGCAATTCGCAATTTTCAGTGTAAGAACGGGCCTTGACCGATCTTATGCACCAGGTTCCCGACGAACACGCACTGCCCTTACACCTACATCTCACCCTTGCTCAGAGTCAGTACGAGCAGCACGCTAGAACACGCTTTGAGTGTTCGTGCCAGGCATGCACACCTTCTTTTCCGGTTACGCATTTTAACTCGGCCGGGGGTGGTACATTACGTAGGGTTTGATGTAAGTATAAGCGCCTAACCATTTATAGTGTGCCTATCAACTTTCATTAAAGCAAAAACTGTTATATTTTTAGTTTGAATTCAAAAACTAATTGTTATTTACTGTGTATTGTTTTCTCCTGAAATCTTCCCTGTTGTTGGGTCGTGTTTATTTGTTGCTATTTCTTTTGTCGCGGTGTTTTGTTATAATATTTTGATCCTAAGCATTTTAGAAAAGTTTTTCAAAAGTACAATAGTAATATTTGTGTTAATCCTTTAATCATTCCATAAATTGAGTAAGGGCTCAAACCTCACTTGCTTAAGAAAAAGGTGAAGTTTCAAAACAATGGACAGTGAAGGAAATATACTATGTAAAGAATCAATAGTAAAAGAAAGATAGTAATTAATTAAAAGAAATTAACAATAGTTATTAAATAGAGGTAACAAACAAGCTTAGATTTTATTGAGGGCAATTTACAGGGAAGATGAGAAATTATTCAAATAGATAAATAAAGAAAGGGCACATGATAAACAAAATTGACAACGCTGCCAAATTAAGGGAAAGCAGACAGTTTGTTACAGTAGCATCAATTGGTAAAATAGAGTGGAAAAGCGTTGAGAAATAAGAGAATCAAATAAATAAAATAGCAATCAAATGGAGGATAGTAAGCAGAAGCCGTTTTAGAAAATCAGTGAAACAAAATAAACAGAAGATAGATGGTAGCTGGAAATGGAAAGGAGAGAAACCCCGTTCTGCGACGTTCAGGTACATCCACAGCAGTTGACTCAACATACTGCGAATCAAAACAATACCGTCTACAATCACAAATAACTTCCCTTACCCACATTGACGCGCCCCTTTCTTCTAGCCGTCTCGACTCTGACCCTCGCTGGTCAAAGGTTTACGATCCGTTTCCACAGGCCACCAGCTAGGTCATCATGAAAACCAAGCCAACGTGGAGGTAAGAAAATAGGACACTTGCAAGGAACCAGAGCTATACTGTCCTGATCAAGAATGATCTAACAGGACTACGGACGTAGTCAGTGACGCTCCTTCCAGGATGTTCCTCGCCTAAGCGTCAACTGAAGATGTAGGGGCAGGGGGGGCAGAATGGCCCGCCTAAGTAAAATGCGCCAAAAACCATGGAAAAACATGAAAACTTATGAATTCAGTGTAGTAGGCTTATGCTTTGGGATGTTCCCTTCAATGTTGTATACCTGGTTGATAGAATTTTTTAGCTTAAAACTATTTTTGAGCCACTTTAAAAAAAAAGTTTTTTCGACTACTTTTCTAGGGTGCGGGGCAGAATGGGCCACCCTGCGGGGCAGAATGGGCCACCTTAGAAAACAAGCCATTTCGTCTAATACAACGTTAAAGGGAGATAAGAAATTACTTAAGGTACCTTTCTAACATAGTTTTCATGAAGTTAGACCACTTTAATAAAAATAGTCACTTACCAAAACAAACATTTTTGAAAATAGTGTTAATATGTTGAAAAAGGACACTATTTTTACAAATAATCATCAAAACAACTAAAAAATCAACTAATGTTGCATTAAACTTTATTTGTGAAGCTACCAGGAGTGAAATAATCCATTTAATCCAAATTTCATAACTTTTGATTGTTTTTATAAGGCAGGATAAGGGTGGTCCATTCTGCCCCCAAGTGGATTTTATTTTAACACTTCCACCACCAAGCCTCTAAATGATTTTAAGGTTCCGTTGTTGATTGTATACCTTGGTAGTAACATCTAGTAACGTTATAAGCATTGAGCAAACATTTTCAAGCAATCCAACTTTTTAGAAAGCTTATTTAAGAACCTCGAAATAAACAACATTTGCGTGGTTTTTTTAATAAATTTACATTTTTGCTCATAATTCGAAAAATACAATGAATTCAAACGTCGTTTTCGGTATGGTGAAGTTATTTGACGTCCTTTATAAGACCCTTGCCTTACAATTGGTCTAAATCCATTCTAAAGCCCAAAACCAAGGGTGGCCCATTCTGCCCCCCTGGTCCATTCTGCCCCCCCTGCCCCTATTACCAGTATCATTCACCCTTGGCCTGCACCCCTTCGAACACAGCCTGATGCATAAAAAATGGCTTGCGTTTGTTAAGTTTTAAAATTGCATTAAAAGGATATCTTTTGCCCAATTTTTCCAAATTCATTTTCATCGTTTTTCTTTGAAACTTATTCCTGAACTCATAGATCTAGGGTTTTTTCTCAAAATTTATTTTCCCTAAAAGAGCACGCAGCTAGCAACATCTAAACATAGAAACATGTACCCTCCCTGTAAAGGCTTATGAATTGATCTCAGTTGAAAGGTTCTCCAAATCTCTGAATTGCAAATGTAACATCCTGGAGCAGAACTGTTAAATTCTAATAAACACCAATTGAATTGAATTGAAATTGAAATTATTCCTGAACTGCAATTTAAAAAAATATTTTTTAAGGTTTCGCATGGTTAACCCTTTACAACCCAACCTCTAGAAAGGCTTCAATTAAAAAAATCGCCAAAAAATCCATTTTTCAACCAATTTTGATCATTTAAAACAGGGGTGCTCAAAGTTTTTGAAGGCCGGGCCAAATTTGAAGCTCAAATGAGCTTGCGGGCCAAATTTACAAAAAAAGGTTATTAAAAAAATTACGTTATTTTAATTTAAAAGATTTAATTTCTGTTATTTAAAAAAATGTCAATTCAAAATAATAGAAACCACAAAATAACGGTTTTTAGCTGAATGTACTTGTGTTTTCAAAAAAATTTTTTTTTTTATATTTCGATAATGGTGACATTACAAATAGAACAATTCATCTAAAGGCGTAATTTTATCTATAAGTTAAGTGTGGCTAATGAAAAATCGTAGAGAGCCAGAATTTCAACATTTATTTCATCGAAAATTCACTAAAATTCAAACAATTCGACGCCAACATTTCAAAAAGCATCATGTACAAACCATGCGTTTTGAGAAAAACGCATTTGAATGTTGAGCATCCATTTTCAATTCCCATTTTAATATAAAAGCAAAATAAGATGTTCTAATAATAACAAACGATGAAAAACGTTCCTTTCATTGATACTTGATCATCCAAATTCAATAAAACATTATTTCCGTCGTTTTATTTAAGAAAAACAAACATAACTCCTTTTGAAATAACCAACGTCTATATCACCCTGCTGTCATTGAGGGGGACGATTTGTTATGATTCGTTTTTCTTCGCCGAATGTACATGGCGCTTTGTTCATGATGCTTTTTTTTCGTCACGAGGTTTATGTAGTCTTTTGTTTGACAGGTTGACAGGGCTATATAAACAGGGACTGCTGATGGCAGAGATTTTGTTTATGTTACTTTATTTAAAATCATGATTAAACAGACTTTACTGAAGTAACTTTTGCTCATTTTTGGTGGAGAGGTAGCTTGTTAGGAATACTTTCAGAGTATGCAATAACCCAGAAAGTGTCAAAATGTACATGATGCCTTTTGAAATGTTACCGTCGAATTTTTAATAAACCCAAACATGCTCAAATGATTATAAATACAAAGGAATGCATATTTGATTAATTTCAGTTGATTGCACTCAAAGTTTTGAAGTTTTTTGAAAATATATGTATGCTACTGGTTTTTTGAGCCATTTTTTTAATAATGTGAGAGGGGTGGGTTGATCTACGAAAGCTATGTGAAATATTTGCAACATTTTTAATCCTCCGATTTCCACATTTTGTCTGCCTGAATCAGTTGGTAGTCAATCACATTCGTTATCTAACTGTAATGAGTTCGAATCCCGAAGGAAGTGCAATGTAAGTTTGAAGGTCAGTTCATAAAAGGCATTATGACTTGCAAATTAATAAAGGAAACTTATATTTTTGCAACTATTACAGAATTCTACCCAAGTCAAACTTGAACGTTTTTTAAATATTTCCAAAAACGTTTGATGAAAGTTTTGACGATATTTACTAGTTTCACTCACAAACGTGTAGAATTGTTTAATTATAATTTTTTTGAACAAGTTATTTTTATCCTAAAGTGGGGATCAAAATATTGATAAATCATAAGTTTTTATTAAATAATAAAATATAAAAAAGATTAGCATATAAAAGTTTAAAATAAACCTTAATTTTTAAAAAAGGATAAAATCACTTTACAAGTAGTCAACGGACCATTTTACATGATCAATCAAAATGGGTCCGCGGGCCATAAAATATCACCTCGCGGGCCACGTTTGGCCCGCGGGCCATACTTTGGTCACCCCTGTTTTAAAAGCATTGGAAAGAAGAACTCTGAAAATTTTAGAAAGTTTCAGGGTTGGAAGATTTACTTGTTTTATGTGAAAATGTAATTTTTTAGGGGTCAACTTTGGCAGTTTTTTTTTAACTAACATTTCCTCTATATTATGAGAAATTAAGTTTGCAGTAATTTTTGTAGTGTCCCAGACTATGCCTCTACGCATTTAAAAAAAATATAATGGTGTCATTCTATAGCAAAAAATGTGAAAAATAATCAAAAAATTTAAAATGTGACTGTAAAAACATAAAAAAGATAGGCAAAATGTAATGACAGGAGGTGGTAGAATAAACCAAATACTACCAAAAACAAACATAAACTAAACAAGATAAATGCAAATTAAAAAACTAAAAATGAGACAAGAAAAACAACACAAGAGAAGTTAAGTTTTTCGTAGAACAAAAGTTGCTCAAAATGACCTCCTGAACACGGGTAAAAAAAATTGCCAGTAGAGGGTTAATTGCAAGTTTATCATTATCGTTATCCTCCGTATTGATCTGTTACTGATGCGTTGTCAATTCCACAAACAACAAAAAGAGACACCGGAATAACACAAAATGGTAGTGCAAAAAACTCAACAAACACTCCGAACCGCCACTCACCCGGTATTACTGTTGAGTCCCGAGTTTCCGTACACGTTCTGCGAGCTGTTCTGGTAGCTCTGCTGCGACGGGAAGGCCGACGACGTCTGACTGACCGGGTACTGGCTCGACAGGTAGCCGGTGTTGGTGTTCGAACTGCGGTAATCAAACTCCAGGTTAGTATCTACGCGGTCAAAGTTTGGACCTCGGTGCCTACCTGTTATTGCTAACATTGTTGTTGTTGACGGGCAGGTTCGGGCTGGACTGGTTCACCGTGGACACACCCACCGAACTGCTCGAGTTGTTGTTGGGCACGACACTGCTCGACACGTTGCTGCTGGGCTGCTGGTACGAGTTGACGCCGCTCTGGTTGTACGAGCTGTAGTTGTTGGACGACGCGGGATACGTGTTGGTGGACACCTGGAACAGGGAGACGATCATCTCAAACTCCTCTTACGCTGTTGTGGCGTTGCGTGAGGCGCACACTTACCTGTGTGCTAGAATAGCTGGAGTTGTTGTATCCTTGCGGCGCAGCCGACGATGGATACGAGGATGTTTTGTTCGCCTGCGACGAGGTGGAGTACGAGACGTTTTGATATCCGCCAGAACCGGCGTTCGTTCCGGTGGACTGACTATAGGGATCAGTCTTGGTGAGTTGTTCGAGCGCTGCCAAAGAGAAGAGGGCGTATTAGTTGGAGATTTGGTGGAGAAAGCTAGTTTAAAACTCACTTGACGTGGTGCTGTTGATGGAGTTGACGTTCACCCCAGCACTCACGGACGAAGGAACAACGGTGGAGGCGTTACGCTGCGAGTAACTGCTGGACAGGCTGTCGTTCTGGGACGCCGACAGCGAATCGCTTTGACCGGGCAAAATCTGCGTGCTCTGTAAGCTGCTGGTGAGATTGGACTTGGGCTGCAGGTTGTTGACGACGCTGGCCGCGGACTTGCTCTGGTAGTCGCTGACATCCGGCTGCTGGACGACGGTGGGTTGGACCGCCGACGGAAGCTGCACCGACGCGGACGTGTTCTGCTCCAAACTGCTGGTGCTGAACTTGTCCGTAACGGCCGACACGCTGTCGAACGAATCGTCCGTGCCGAAGTCGAGACCACCGAACTGCACGTCCAGATAGCCAATGTTGTTGAGGCTGTCCCCGGGCATCTCGACGGCACTTGACGGAATCTTCGACGGCGGTGGAACTCGCGCTCGCTGCCGTCGAACCGGAGGCTGCTGGGAGGAACCTGTAACCTGGTCACTGTAGCTGCTGGTCGTACCGTACGTGGTGGGATATTGCACGGTGCTCGGTTGGAACGAGTTGACAACACTCGCCTGGAGATTGGAATTCTGCGAAGATAGTGTATTGAAATACTGTGATTGTTCCGCGGAGAGCGACGCCGACGGGTTGATCTGCGGAATCTCCAGCGCCTGTCGCAGATGTTGCGCCGCAGTTGGCGTCGGGTGGAGATCCGGATACTGAACCGTGTTGCTGGCAGCAGCTGCCGCCGTCGCCGTGCTGGACACGACGGTGGTGCTGTACTGTTGCACCAGATCAGTCTCTTTCGGCTGGGGTGGGTTCAGAATTTGCTGTTCCAAACCCGGTGGGGCAGACAGTTCCGTAGGATTCGTCACCGAAGCCGGAACGACCGCGACAGGCTGCTGCGAGGCGGCCACGACTGCTGCCGCCGTCTGAGGCTGCTGCGGCTGCGACTGCTGCTGAGATTGCGTAGACGGCAGCTGGGAGGCTGCCTGCTGCTGTTGCGGCTGCTGCTGCGCTGGCTGCGTCGTACCGGCCGCCTGCGTACTCGGCGTGAAAACTTTGGTATCCGACAACGACCCGGTGTACTCCTCGTTGTCCCAGTCTCCCCAGGTGTCGGTGAATGCAGACGTTTCCTCCGGCTTGGTGAGATCATTGGCGGCACTAGGCGTCGACACCGGATCCCAAGCGTCGATCTCCTGGTGGTCGTTCATTCGTGGTCCCCGGTTTTGATCCCGCGGACCGGGACCACGAGTTCCGACCCGAGGACCTCCACCGCGTCCACCTCGCGAACCACCAGCGTAACTGCCACGTCCCGGACCATTGTCGCGACCATCCCGCGGAGGACCACGCGGGCCACGTGCGCCCCGATCGAAACCGTTACGATCACCGCCACGATCTCCATCACGGAAACTGCCACGACCTCCACGACCACCAGGACCGCCCGCACCACCAAGACCTCCGGCGAGACGCTGACCTCCGGGTCCACCCGTACGGGGGCCACGGCGATCCTTCGAATCGTTCGAGTTCATACCGCCACCACCGCCGGAACCTGAGCCAGCGTTGCCTCCAACATTGTCCCAATCGCCATCACCCGGAGCGGACTCGTTCTGCTCCTTGTTCTGCGATTTATTCTTCTTCTTTTTGGACGTTGTGGCAAACGCCCCGACCGGAAGTGTCTCGAGCAGAAAGATGACCGCTCGGTCCAGATCGTTGTCACACTCCTGCAAGGCGCAGCAAACATCCTCCTCCGAACGTTGCGTTGTCTCCATCAGCTTCTGGATCTTCTCCTGGATCTTCGGATCGTCCATGCCGCTTTTGATGTCTGTGATTTGAGCAATGCGAATCTGTTCGGCCGTCGGCTGCTTTGTCTTGATGGTGTGTGTGGTCGTCTGCTGCTGGTGCTGCTTGTCCTGCTGTCCTTTGGAGCCACCGCCGCCGCTGCTGTTGTTATCTGTGCCCTTGCCGCCCTTCTGTGGCTTGTCGCCACCGGTGCCGCCATCCGAGTTGTTGTTGGTGGCCTTACCGCCCTTCGGCTGCAACTGTTGCTGCTGCTGCTTCTGGTCGTCGGTTTCACCGCCGGCATTCTCTTTGTTCTCCTTGCCGGCCTTGGACTTGGTGCGGCCACCACCACCACCTCCGGAACGGACCTGTGTGCTCATCTCCGCTATATATACAGATGTATTTACAATGTAGCTGCGGGGTGGAGGAGGGAAGGAACGGGAAGGTGGTTTAGAATTAGGTGAACATTTTTTTTAGACTAGCTAAAGATTACAATTCGGATCATTTTGCGATACGGCTAAAACTCAACCTTTGCAATTTATCCAAATACTAGAGGTGGGCAAAACCGCTCTTTTTTAGGAGCCGCTCATTTTCGTTCGCTCATTAAAAAGAGCCGCTCTTTTGAACGGTTCTTTCGCTCTTTTTCAAAATTTGGATGAAAAGGTTTTTTTAAGAATCGTGTGATTTTATAAGTTATTTCACATTGGACTTTTAAAAATTATTTGATTCAAAAAATTTGAAAATGAAAACATTCGAGTAATTGAATGGCATCCAAACCTAAATCTAGGATGCTGAAAAAATGCTATTAATTTTAAAATTGCTTTTATTTCTGCAAAAATTGAACTAATGCTGATATTTTATTTGGAGAAAATATTCAGTGAACTCTTTTCAACATTCTGATTTAATCGATAAAAACTAAAAAAAACGGAATCGACGTAACACCTTATAATGTGGCCCTCTTAAACCTTGCGGTTTCGTCAACGGATCCACAGGCGTGTATCGTTCTGTTTGCGACAAGACTCCGCCTCCCGGGTCTCCTAAAAACTAAAGCTAAAGTTTAATCGGACAAAAGGATTAATTATTTCCAAAATCTCATTACTATTCAGTAGATTTTTGGTAATATTTTACAAATTATGAAATTTGAAATATTCAAATTTTTATTCCGGTAATACTTTAATATACAATCAATTGAACAGTGGAAAGTTTTTTTCATGTTGTTTAAAAAATCATTTACTTTTGGGATTAAATTTTATAAGCATTGAAATATTTGAAATTGCATTTTCAATTCACAAAAACAAATTTGATATTAATTTTTTTTTTGGAAATTCGATAAATTATATTTGAAACATAAATCATGCCATCTTGAAACGGTTCTTTAAAAAACCGGAGTTTAAAAAAGAACCGCGGTTCTTTTTTTGTGAGCCACGGTTCGTTCGCTCTTTTCAGTGAACCGGCTCTTTGAGCGGCTCGCTCTTTTTTTGCCCACCTCTACCAAATACGGCATTTCCAAATTAGACAAATCATGGCCCGTTTAATAATTCCATTAAGGCGAAGCCGTCAATTATTTTAAAGGAAATTTGAACATCTTTCTAAAATGCTCTGTATTTAGTTATTTTTTTCAGGTTCACAATCATTGATTAATGATGATTTTCATAACTTTACAAGGTTGGGGCAATGACTGTCAATGATGGTTCTGAATTCCAGGTCCAGAAAAAGTGAATTGAAATGAAAAATTAATCACTATATGTAAAACGCTTCTTACTACAAACAACAAAGAGAAAACCGTTTTTTTATTGATACATTCTGAATCAAGGTTTGAATGTTTTTTTCTATAACAATCATGGCCACCAAATGGCCGATCGGGAATGATGCCTTTCAGTAAGAGCCTTAACAACTTGTAGAAGGAAACTCTAGATTTGGTTTTGATCAAAAATTCCATCAGAACCTTGAAAAAGAATACACAGCATATGCTGATTCATTTTGGTAAAAAAGTCGTTAAATTAAACAAAATAAATACACAGCATTTTTCAGTGATGATCAATTTTCTTGGCTTAACTTAAGGCCATCACAATTTATTTTTTTAAGGTATTTGTCTTTTTCTCTTGGACAACTAACTAAATTTAAGCCAAAGTATAACAAAATGCTAAGTACATTTTTATAGTTGTGCTAAATATGAATTATTATCAATTAATTTATGAAAATATCCTCTGCTGAAGTTTTACGCCTTTTTCCTTTTTTTCCGATCACAAAATTCCAAATTTGTGATGAGATTAAAATAGCCCTATTTTATTGAAAATACACAAAATAAAAGTTAAAAATTTAATTTTTAATAGTTCACAATCAATTTTACTCGCTGAAATCCTTGTAAGAACGCTACGTCATTTGTGGATAACGTCTTAAGCCGTTCTTTTGATATTTCGCGTAGAAAGTTTATAAATTGTTTTACAATAGTGCATTAGATAACTTTTCGAATGTTTTTGTGCCGTCTACAATTATGGGATTTGTTCTGTCCTTTTAAACTTTGAATAAACTCGTAACTGTTCCGAGGTTGTGAGATAACTATTATTTGTTTTCAAAAAATAGAGACAGTTTAAACAGACACAGTTCAAGCTTATTTTATTTTAGGTATTTAGTTTCAATTATTTTCTGTTAGTTTTAGGATTTTTTTTTCATATTTAGGCCAAAATTCTGCCTCTTAGTGTTTTCATATTTTTAATGCCATTTTAAAATCGACTTTTTAGTTTTTTTTTTTCACTTGATAGTCTAAAAGTTAAACTGAAAGGTGTATGGTGCAACAAATTGAAAAGCCTAAAGACTGCTTATTGTCATCAGGGGTGACATTGGATCGTAAAAATTTCTGAATTTTTGTATGAACCAATCTAATTTTGTCTCAGAACCAAGAACACACTTTATTTTCAAAACATTGACAAAGTTACCTTCACTAAACAAGTATATCCACAAACCACAAAAAAGGTTCCGAAATTATTTATTTTTTGTTTTGTTGAAGATGGAATCTATATCAGAACATTCAATGTTTTATAGATATATAAAATGAGTGTATTTTAGAAAAAGGGTTAAAACAGAAGTTTCAAGAAAAGTGACAAGAAAAGTAAGTAGTTCCACAAGTTTTTGATTCAAAATTGAAAAAAGGAATTTAAAATGTATGTCTTAACAAATCTATACATCATAACTTTGAACATATATGATAACTATTATGATGCAATACAAAAAATAAATTAATGACATAGTGCTGACAAGATAGTAGCTGAGTGATTAAATTATGTTCTTGAATGATCTATACTTTGTATCTCGTTGCAAACTATTTTCGACAGGCTGTACACACTTGGACGACTAATTAATTAGCGCTACATCGCTAAACTGCATTGTACTCAATAAATATTTTGATAGTTTAACAAATTTGCACGTAAAAATCGAAACGGTTTTTAAAATATCGGGAGATTAATTTGCAGATTACTAAATAATTTGCACGCAAAGTGACGTAATTTTCCCATTCCCAACCAGAAATCACAACAACATTGTATGTACTATCGGTGCCAATCACCTTCCCCAAACCGCATAAACCCCCAGCAGAAAAGGTTGAGCTTTCGCCGCATCGCAGTCAGTCAGTGGCTTAAACATGACTATCTCTATGTAGGTAGCTGGCTAGTTTATCTTCGCTCGCGCGAGTCTTAACTAAAAAGTAACAGTAATCAGGTGCCCGGGAGGGGGAACGGACCGCGGGCGGTGGCAAGCGGCGGTGGGGGAGAGCCGTACTCCAGAGCGATGTACGGTTAATTAATTTCGTACTCCCCCTTCTTTCCCAGCCGTCGACGCGGTCCGTTCCGTCCCGCGGAGAATGCATCTTTCTTTGAGGTGTTTTTCCGGTCTTCCGGGGGCGCTTTGTGACGACTCGTCCGCGGTGTGAGAAATGGGCCGACGTCGCCGCACCCCTTTGCGGCTGTTGTGGACAATCGAGGGGGAGGTGACGACGGCCACTCCTCACACCCCGCCGCCCTCGTCCCATAACACCTCCTCCTTCAGTGTGCGTGTGTTGTGATGTTGGGACGGATAAAAACACACGCACACGACGTCGGTGATGAGTCTCCCGGAAAACCGTAAAACATCTCCCACGGAAGGGGGGACGACGGCGGCACAGTGTGCCGGGTTTGTGGCCTCGTGTACGGTCTCGGAATGTGGTGCCACCAAAAGGGGGGTGCGGAAAGAAACGGTGAAGAATCGTCGCGACCGCGACTCGTCTGCCCTGGACATAGACGGATGGTCGTCGTCGTGCTGCTGATTTTCACTTGCGAAATCGATTTTCTTCCGGCGTCTGCCCCGTTTGTCATCACGCAAAACTCCCGGAAGGGGCAACGAAGGAAGGCCCCGATTTACCGCTGGAAGAAACGGTACTGCTGCCGCGGCTGGTCAACATGAACCACAATCACTGTCACTGTGTCACCTGCAAAATCTACGCCGTTAACGGGAGGGGTGTCGCCGGAACAATCCGCATACACTACACTAGAGGCTCTAGGAGACTCTCGTCGGGGGAAAAACTACGACGAACCACGGAGAAAATGGACCATGTGCCAAATTTTACTTTCTGCTGCTGCTGAGGCTGCTTCTTTGCTTCGCCGAGTTGCTGCCCCTTGTTGCACCTTCTTGTTGTTCTTCTGCTGATTCGCCCTCTCTCGCTCTCTCCCACATACACACACACTCATTCTCATTCGCTCGAAGCGCGCTCTCCCTCTCTTTTGCTCACAAACACACCAACACAAACACACCAAACCATCATCGTCATCGAAAGCAAAGCAAACCAACAACCCCGGACGCCATTACTGCTGTTGTTCGCCGCCACACGGCTCCGGCGACTTCTTCGGGGGACCTCTCGCGCGAGAGAATCAAGAGAGGGGGAGAGAAAACGGCGAGAAGAGAAGGCCGTCGTTGTCGCAGAGATACCAAACAAGAGTTGCCAGGGATGCCAGAACAGTGTTTATGAAATTTTCAATAATAATAATAATAATAATAATTTTCAATTATTGATTTTATTGATATCTAGTATCAATTTATTTTATTGACCATCTAACTCAAGAGTCAAGATAGATTTCTACAGTTTTTTTTAGAAGGACCTATAAACTATTGTCTTTCATATCTTGACTTTTTTTTGATAAGGTCCTATAAACAAATGTAAACATTGAGTGTATCCCTTTCACACCTTATGTCAAAGTCCATCGGAGTAAGCGGGATACACTCAATGTTTACTTTTGTTTATAGGACCTTATCAAAAAAAAGTCAAGATATGTTTATAGGACCTATTATTGCAGATTGCAGCGATTTTTAGACAATCGTGCAACTTGTGGAAAAAAAAATCAAATCAAATTATTCGCTCTACAGCATTGCCTTGGCGTTCTCGATTGCGAGATTCCTACTCGAAACTAGGTGTTCGAAGGCTTGATTGTTGAGGCAATTGCAAACCTATTTTTACACCTTAGCTTCCATCCATCCCGGGATTCGAACTGACGACCTTTGGATTGTTAGTACAACTGCCTACAAGCGACTCCACCGAGACAGGACCCAGGGAGACGACTCCTACACCTGGACTGAGCTAACGACCTAACCTTCAGGTTAGTCCGGGGCCAACATTTACTTCCCGTCCGACGGAAGGCGTGATCAGACAAATCTCGTCTCGAAAAATGCCACCGGGACCGTCTGGGATCGAACCCAGGCCGACTGGGTGAGAGGCAATCACGCTTACCCGTACACCACGGTCCCGGCTGCAACTTGTGGAAAGCTCTATACAAAAGTGCACACCTCAAACTACAGCAGAAAAAAACTGTCTAAGACACACACCCTAGTTTGAAACTGTTCTAAAGTGTTCGAAAGCAACAAAGCTCAGTCGAGACACGCACCACTGTAGGCGAGCGGGGGGGGGGAGAAGGGGTAGGATTTCAAGTGTGCAAATATTTAGTGTGCAGTTATGATTTGCAAGGGTGGAGAATTTGGTGCAAAGTGTGCAATAAAAAACTCCAGATTTAAATATGATTATTACGTTCAAAATAATTTAGGGACACGGCATCTAACTCCATCGTTCCTTTAATGTTGCCATATCAGCACTTTGACGTAAAATTACAGCACATAAAAAAAAATCAACTGGAATTAAGTGATAAATAGTTCAATAGTGAGTGATATATAACAATCGATGGTTTGCGCGAAATCATGTTGCGGTAATTTTTTGGGCCCTTTTACCACTGTGCATCGGGGCTTGGCGAGCTTTGGAAGACTAAAATGAAATTTTTTAAAAACTTTCAGAATTGGGTACTAAAGCCCTATGTAAATTTTGTGTACAACAATAAAAAACACGATTAAAAACCATTTCTGATCACTTTTTTTCATTTCAATGCAAAAAAAAAAAAAATTACAGGACAACATTTTTTCGATGGATCAACTATGATTCCCTTGGAACGAGCTGTCAAGTAGGACCATTTCTGTCAAGAAGGCCGCAAAATTAATTTTCGAAAATTGAATTAAGTCAATTTTAAATCCATTGAGGTCGTTCGAAGGGTCATTGTACTCAGAAAAATAAGCTATATCGTTGTGACCCGCTCGTGTGGATCAATCGGACCGCGCACTGGACTCACAATCCTGAGGTCGCCGGTTCGAATCCCGCGGCGGGCGCTCTAAAATTCTTTGTGTAAATATGAGTATTCGGCGCCGTCGCTCCGTGCCATACTTTCATACACTTAGAAGCCCAAGGCGGCGAAGTCCTTGTAGATAAAAAGGAAGACACTATTGGTTGGTACTAGCAATGGTGGCCGCAAAAAAAAAGTCAACTTCGTTGTGAACAATGATATCACAAATTTAAGCTTAATTTTAGGATCCAATTCACCACAAAAAGCATTGGTGAACCGAATTACAAAGCTATCAAGAACTTACGATGAAAAAGAAAATAATTCTGACCAGGCTTCACTGAACACCAAGATCTGGTGCGCCGCTGTGCAGTTTTCATGCTCTCTTGAACCTTGAAACTATTTATAGTCACACCAATGCACCGAAAGTACCTTGGTATTCCTCCGGTGCACCGAAACTGTATACCAAAAAGAAACTCAACTGAATGTTTATTTCAAGCAAACCGTAGGTACATATCTTGACTTTTTTTTGATAAGGTCCTATAAACTAATGTAAACATTGAGTGTATCCCGCTTACTCCGATGGACTTTGACATAAGGTGTGAAAGGGATAAACTCAATGTTTACATTTGTTTATAAGCCCTTATCAAAAAAAAGTCAAGATATAATTCTCGCTTACTTTTTCAAATGGTCATATGTACATAGGGAACCCATGGCGTATTGGTGGTTTTGAAAAAGTAATCTAGAATTGTTGTGTTTAAGGTTTGATGTCCTGCGTTTCTATCGTCGGGGTTAACCAAGAGGTTCCTGGTTCGATCCGGGAAAAAATATTTAGATTTTTTTTAAAGTAGGGGAAGTACAAATTGTAATCACTCTAAGCCGTTCGACCAATTATCATCACTTTTGCCGTTTTCCGCTATTAAATCAACATTTTTAGATGTATCAACAATGAAGAGTTGCTTGCTCTATTTGAGCTATTTATTACTTTGGAACAGTCAAAAACACTTTATGAAAGCTGTAATTCATGATCAAAGTACTGATAGGCCGAAAATTGAAATAGGCTGAGAAAGAGCATAGTTCCCCTTATTGAAAAAAACAACTCCTATAAGCTAGAGGTATCTACGTGCGCATGTATTGCGTGTACGTTCACGAACAAGATTAAGGTTAAATTTTGTCCGGCCAGTAAAATCAAATGATGCGCTAGTGTGCGTACGCGAAACTTCATAGAGTTATCTACGTGCGTATGTCTTGCATGTACTTACACGAAAAAGATTGAGGTTACATTTTGTACCGTCCAGCAAAACAAATGGCGTGCTAGTGTGCGTGAGAGCGGGCTTAGATAATTCTTTAAAGCTATTGTGTTTCATATCTAGACCATTTTTTATCAGGTCCTATAAACAAAATATGTAAACATTGAGTGTATCCCGCTTACTCCAATGAACATTATCATGAGTTCTTGAATTGCTTTTTTTTTTTTTTTTGAAAATGTACGATAAACCAAATTTCCTGTTTTTGCCTTTTGGGTGTTTTTGAACCGCCTTAAGTCAGGGGATTAAAAAAACACCCAAAAAGCAAAAACTGAAAATTTGGTAATAGTAATTTTATTTGGGAACGATATCCTGTTAGTTAGACTTTTTATTGTTTATTGGACATTTAAAAAAAAAAACTCCAGAGTTGTAAAAGGAATGCACTCAATGTTTACATTTGTTTGAAGGACCTATTAAAAAAGTTGAGATATGTTTATAGGACTTATTACAAAATTCTAGATATTTTTTCGTTTCAACCAGCATTTTTGCAAAGTAGTCTAAACGTCACTACTTCTAAACCTGATTCCTAGAATCATTTTTCAGGCGGTTTTGGGCAAATTAATTGATGTAAGACGAGATTTTCCAGTCTTGAAAATCACATCTTACATTTAAAAATTGCCAAAAACCATCTAAAAATGGTAACAACGTCAAACACTGTGTTTTTAACAGGGTCTTACAAAAAAAAATCCCGATTTATGAATGGGTAGAAACACGCAGAAAGTCTTCTGAACTTGATTTTTTTAGATATAGGTTATTTTAAACACTGACACTGGCAACTCTTCCATGATTGATCTCGGAGCAAAACAATTGAGAGCGAGAAAAAAGAGAGGAAGTAGGAAAGAGAGAGAGATTAGATTTCTCACCCTCCCCCAGTTTCGACCCACCACGCCGGCTTCCTTACCTCGTCTAGGAACACACACACACACACACACACACACACACACACACACACACACACACACACACACACAACGCCTCATCATCTCTGTCGCACACGCACACACACGCATACATTACCAATCTGCTTCTTGTGCAGCACCACCATTCAGCACCAAGTTCCGATTCCGATGTCGGACGGCTGGCAAACCGCACGCACACACACACACCAGCGCAGAACAAAAAAATCCTTACAAAAGATGATCCACGGAGTTGGAAAAAAAAAAGAAAAAATGGGAAAGTCTGGGCTTGGACGCGAACCCAAAGTTGTTACTTTTTCCGACCCGACACGGCCACAAACTAGCACAAAGTGGAGCACTACCCTTCCGGCACACTTTAACACTATTTCCGGTACCGAAAATCTACTTTTTCACCGTTAAAATTGCAAAAGAAAAATTGTTGACTAATAATGATGTCCGAACCGAACGTACCTGCAAATGCGCTTTAATACGCGCACGGCGAAACTTTCGCAGTCTGTGAGCGAAGAAGTGCTGTGTGACAGATGTCGCGTTGTCTCGCTCTCGCACCCACTCACGAAGGGCTCGCTCCGGTCGTGCTGGCTCTGTCTTTCCGAGAAAACGAGCGACGAAAATGGCGGCGGCAACAAAACTCGCTCCGCTCCCTTTTTAGTCGACATACGCAACGAGGGGTGTGCGAGCAGATTTTGTTAATATATATAACTGCAGGGCTGCATATCGTTTGCAGACTTTTAATCTTCCGGGTGAGTTTCGATCAAAAAATTTGCCAAAAATCATTTTTTTACTCATTTCGATCTTAAGAGCGAGTCCCAAGCAAAGCATACCCATCTCGCATCGACCTCAGCAATCTGCCTGAAATTTTCAAAGATTGTTTGTACATATGAAACTAGCATCTAGCCAAAATATGAGCACTCTAGGTCAACGGGAAGTGGGGCAAATCGGGACACAAAGTTTGAAGGTTCAAAAACGTCAAAAATCTTAAAAAAGCTCAAACTTAAGCAAAATTCGATTTAATTTCAAAATTCAAAATGCATCTGAAAGGGCTTGAAAATGTAACAAAATGCAGGGAGAAGCATCCAAATTGGTTAAATCTAAAGGGAGTTATTGCACGGGGTTGGGCACATGCTTCATCCGTAGCGCATTTGGAGCAACTCCGGTAAATTTACGTAAATACCGTAAATATCGAGGTAAATATGGATGCACGAAGAGTGACGAGAAAATTTTAAAGGAAATTTTGATCAGTGTGGGTTTTGACGTTTCTAAACGTCATTGGCAAATGTCACTTTTAAGAATGTTGTGTTGTGTAAATTTTTTGATCATAATTCGGATGGGACCAATGGGACCGCTCTGCAGATCGACCAGTTACGGGTTCCACGACGCCCTTGCCATCGGAAAAAGCAGAAACAGTTCTCCCTCAACCGGTTCATCCACAGCAGATTTCTTGTCCCGTGACATCCGCCATCCGTCAAAGTAAGCGGGACGGTGGGTATCAAATTCCGCGGCGGGTATCAAATGTTCTTTTGCAAGGCCCGAAGCAAGCCGGTGTTTATGACCAAGAAGCAACGGAGAGCAGAAGCGCTAAAGAAAGGGCAGGAGGATGTGGCCGCCGCCAGCTCTGCTACGCGACAAGTTCCGACGATCGCCGTGACTAAAAAACCTAGCCCAAAAGGTACCAAGAAGATCAACATGGGCACTGCCACCAGCTTCGGCTAATCGGGCGTCTGGAACTCGGGCAAAACGGGCCTGCTCAACCCGCCCGACACCTAGGCCGTGGACAGTCTACCGTCGCCGGTGAATCGCGACAGCTTCAGCAGAAGTTCGGAACGCAAGATCCGCACCGACAAGATTTGCTGACCGCAAAACGACCGGCCCACATCGGCATCGTTGAAGCGTCGTTAAGCAAAATAGCCTTCCTCGTGAACCCTCAGAATGTGAGTATACTACTCAATTTAAATCCTTGATCCTTGAAGTCTACATCTTTTTCCTCTTTCGGAAGCTTCCCCGCCAGATCGTAACGCCGGAAGATCTGGAGCAAACACCGCTGCTGATATCGACGTCGACGCAAACCAGTCCGGACTCGAATTTTGTGGTCGTTGGCGAAGCGCAAGATCGGTCATCAATGTCGAAGTCAACGGGAACGGCCAGAATAACAGCCATGTCCAGGTAAGAAAATCCAGTTTCACGTTAAAAAGGTCGTCAAACATAATTTCTTGCCAGGAGTTCAAAACCGGCGACGGCAACGAACCACACGAATACATACCACGAAATCTTCGACGATGACATTTCAACAGAGAAGGTGATCAGCGAGACGTCCCTGCTGGATGAGATGGGGACCATTTCAAGAGAAACCAGCACGGACATTGAGGAAGGGCAGGGAGTTTCCGTCACTCTGGGAGAAGGGATGGTCAAAATCTGCATCAGGCACACGTTCCAACCACTAACCTGGGCATCAACTCGTCAACCCCCTGCAGACCGTAGGCAGCCTGAGCAAACTGGTCAAACGAACGATTTTAACCAACGGTCCCGGACGAACCAGCAGCTGCTGCATTATTTCAAAAGTTTGAAAACTTTGATAGGGCGTTTGTGCCCAACGCCAGTTGCTCCAGCTCGTTCGACGGAGTGAGTCCGTCACAGATGTCACAGAACTCAACACTACGGCCTATCTTAGGAGTTCACCCTAACAACGAAGCGAGCGAGATCCGGCCAACGAAAGAGGAAAAACTGTGAGCCGATTTTGGAGAAAACACAACTAAATTATTTAGAAGTGAACCCGTGCACCACAGGTTCATTATGCTAGGGTAGAATCCAGGGAAAATATTGAACTCAAGGTGCAAAAAATCGCTGGCAACAATGACTACGGCGGTGTGTACCTTTGAAAGAAACGGACAATAATAAATGTGATTTTTAATTTGTCAATATCAATATACTTGTTTGCTTTTGAATTCGATCTCATGAGCGGGGTTCATCTTAAGCTCTTGGCCAATCTAACTCGTGAACGGAGAGGGTTTGGGGGTCAATATTGTATTTTTTCATCATATTTAACAATACAAAAAAGTAAAGCTGAAACCAGAAATAAAAAGAAAATCCAAGGCGACTTCAATGTTCGTCTCTCGTCGAAATCCATGATAAGGAGTGAGGTGACCAAATAAGGTCAAATAAGTTTAAAACAGGTTCTTGAACTTGTCCTTGAGCGGCATCGACAGCACGACGGTCCAACCCGCCAATGTCCGAGTACTGCTCGGTGGGCCGTTCGTCCACCTCCATCGCCTTGACGCGCGCGTCCTTCTCGGCCAGAAGTGTCTCCAGGATGAGGTAAGAGTGCTTGTTCACGACCACCAAATCGCACGGCTTGAGCTTGTCCGGATCAACCAGGCCAATCACGGGCAAAAAGGACGTCTGCCGTGTCGAAGTCTTAATGACGGTGCGCTCGCCCTTCCGCTAGGAATCCAGCACCAGCACCAGCTCGATCGACTTGTCCTCCAGAGTTACCGCCATCTCGCTTGCTGGTGCCTTACTGAGTCCGGAACACGCACCAAATTCAACACAAAACAATGGATAATCCGGATTTACTACGACAAAGCTGCTGGCCCTGGAAATTGCCGGATGATAACAGAGCGCCAGCAAATCTCCCGGCCAGGAAATGTAATCGAGACAGATTGATTTTGTTTGTTTGTAAACAATCAGCAGTGCGCGCGTTTACGATGACAGCTGTGAAAACACTGAAATAAATTTCATAGAAGAATGGTGTATGCCGAGGTGTATGCACGTAAATATGGATGCACATACGGATCAACTTATGGAATAAATGCAAAATATTTGGAGTGACCACCTCGTGAGTTATTGGCATTTTAGTGAAAAAATAGTATAATTTTCAAACTCAAATAAAAAAGTGTTTCATCCAGATATCAACTCGGTTCGACCTGCAGCTTGTAGGGGACATCTGGGACTACCATCTGAGACTGAGAACGCCTTGGGTAAGGCAGTTTAACATATTAAAAAGGCACTTTTACTTTTAGTGAAATTTTTGGTTGTAAATTTTTGCTCGGGGGACCCCTTAAATCCCATTTTCTGGTGATTTTATCATATTCGTGTTCCTGAGACAATTTCACAATAGAAACATGCATAAAAATGTTTATTTTCATCCATTTTAACCCTTTAAAAAATGGAAGTTAAAAAAATTTAGAATCTGCTTTTTTTCTGGTGTCATCTAGTATCCTTGGAAACGAACTTGATTTTCAATAAATGTGTATTGGAAAGAAGAAATCTTATTTTTTTGCCTTTCTTACAAAAGAAAGGTTTAAGGTTTGCTTTTGGGAAAACGCTTTTCTCAGAAATCTTAAAAAAATCGTGCACGGCGAGGAATCGTCCCAGGAAAAAATCCTATTACTAAATTGAAGGTTTAGATGCGCTCTTTCGATTGAATTTTGGCCCGAAACCCGGAACTCAAAGTCTGATTTTTGAGAGCTCTTTTTCTGAAATACTTGAGCGATGTCTGTATCCGCTCCTAAAAATTTGTGTCTTCCATCATTGGAAAACCGCTCGTAAAACCCACAATGTTTATAAGTCAGATTTGTAGCCGTGGGGTCGGAGACGAACATTTTATTTTTCGATTCACAATTTTCGACCAATAAATGTGGTCAAAGCCATTTTTAGAGGTATTTTTTGGACAATTTTACAGATAACACTATCAAATTAATAGGGCAGCGAATGACCAAGAAGGTTAAAGCTGCCAGAAATAAATGAATTAACAACAACAACAACAACTATCAAATTAAAAGAATTCAGTTTCAAACAAAAATCCATTGGAAAACATGCGCCATAAACTGCTTGGGCCCAAATTTGAAGCTTTTCCAAAATGTATTTCCAGAGATATAGCCATATTAGTGTTTTTCGTCTTATTTTTACCCTATTTTTCCCATTAAATTTTTGGTTTTATACAGAATCACATACTGAACATCAAATTCAAAGTCCCGGCTCGTTCTCGCTCGAAAGATCGACAAGTCGTCAAGTCGAAGCATAAACGCCAGCACATTTAGCTTGCGGGCCAAATGTGAAAATTGTTTATTTGAGAAAAAATAAATTACTTTATTTCAATCCATAATAGCAAAAAATATAATTGGGTACTAAAGCCCTATGTAAATATTTATGTATAATGGTAAAATACACGATTAAAAACCATTTCTGATCACTTTTTTTCATTTAAATGCAAAAAAAAAAAAATTGACAAGACAACATTTTTTTGATGGATCAACTATGGTCCCCTTGGAACGAGCTGTCAAGTAGGAGCTTTTCTGTCAAGAAGGACCGCGAGGTTAATTTTTCAAAATTGATTTAAAAATCCATTTTAAACTCTTTATGGTCGTACAAAGGGTCATTGTACTCAGAAAAATAAGCTTTATCGCTGTAAACAATAATATTAGCAATCTAAGCTTCATTTTAGGACCCAATTATTTATTTTCATGTATTTTTTTGTTTTTTCGTCGTTTAAATATTGTTCATTGCGAGATAAAATCACGTTTCTCCTTCGCTGTGAGTGACAGGAGATTTTTGCCGCCTAACTACCGCAGTGTTAAAATCAGCAAGTTGAACTGAAATTCTGCATTGATTTGGCTGTCAACTAGGTTTGTTTTAAATATTTTCCAAAAAGTCAGCTGAAAACTCAAGGCAACCTTTGACAACAGCCAAAAATTTGTTCTGCGTTTGTCATGCGGCTGTCATGCGACCATTATCTTGCGGTCGTATCACCGCGCATGAACTCTAATTATTGACGCCCGCAGTAATATTAGTTAACAAATCTGGAGCAACACGAGAAAAGGGCGGATAAGCATTTTGATAGATTGAACTATTTTGCTATTTCACAAGCTTCAGGTAACTTTTTCTCAAAATTCGAAATGGGAAACAATAGCTGACCTCCACAGCTACCATTCAACACTATGGGTTTTGTAAAATAGTTGCCTATTGCCTGGGAAATTGCAAAATAGTTGCAGCTGTCAAAATGCTTATGCGCCCTTTTCAAATGTTGCTCCAGAAATAATAAATTTTTGCCGCAGTTTTGTTCCAAATAGCAAGGGCAATTGGGTCCTAAAATGAAGCTTAGATTGCTGATATTATTATTTACAGCGATAAAGCTTATTTTTCTGAGTACAATGACCCTTTGTATGACCACAAAGAGTTTAAAATGGATTTTTAAATCAATTTGGAAAAATTAACCTCGCGGTCCTTCTTGACAGAAAAGTTCCTACTTGACAGCTCGTTCCAAGGGGACCATAGTTGATCCATCGAAAAAATGTTGTCTTGTCAATTTTTTTTTGCATTTAAATGAAAAAAAGTGATCAGAAATGGTTTTCAATCGTGTTTTTTACCGTTGTACATAAAAATTGACATAAGGCTTTAGTACCCAATTCAGTGAGTAAAAGAGTTCCTCAATTTTGCCCAGAGTAACGAGAGTTTCTCAATCTTCCTCCGAGTTATTCTGGTTATTTTTCACCATTCCCACCTACATAGTTCAACCTTGTGTTTGGAAAAAATAACAAGAGGCCTTTGCTAGGCTGCAATTTGTTTTGAAAACTGGCTGCGGGAGAATCGGTTCGTTCGGTACGACTAAAACGCCAAAAAATGGCCTCGTTGCGATGTTCCGCTGTCTGGTGTGCCCGGGTGTAAGTAACCGGTTAACCGCCTCCACCTGACCAAGGAAACTATTGCCGAAACCAGATGGCAGAAGCGTGCCAAGGAAAATTCTTCCGTTCGCAACCTATCCGTCCATGTCCGGTTTAAGCTGTGAATGATGCCGCTGCCCAAGCGACGCCACCCGATCCCGAAACAGTGCCGTGTCCGTGTGCTGAAGGAGGAAGAGTAGCGAAAATCGTGTGTCCGGCAATGTGGGCTTCCGGAATGACCGGTGGTAGCTACCGAAACAACCGTCTGTATAACATTTGGCAACCGGAACATCCCTTCCCATTACGCAAGCCCTACATTCAGCAAGACGTCGTTTTCTAGCACGTGTAGGAACAGATTTCCAATTTGGCCACCGTCTAAAACCATCGGAACTCCAAGCTCCTCATCGTTTCCTCCAACATGCGGTTAAAACCCAGCCCTGGACATTATGGAATTCAGATTCTCCAGGCTACCAAAGGAACCATACTTAAAGCATGTTATGTTACTGTGAAAAAAATAAAATTTATTTTATAAAATCCTAACACATTTGGGGGATGAGTTTTTATGGGGAGGGATCGGTAGGCGTAACTGAGTTCTGATTAAATTAAGGGAAAGTGTGAAGGAATTGGTCGCTTTTTTGAATGCTGCTATGGGGGATAATCGATGAAAGTAGTTCAGCAACTGATGGACAATATAGTCATCAACAGAATCTGGTTCAGCGTTACTCCGGTACCGCTCCGGATAGAATCAGGCTGCAACTCAATCACTTTCATTTTATTTTATTTATTTGCGTTTAAGGACCACTTAACTCAAGAGTCATTCGGGTCCGAAATCACTTTCATATCATACTCCTCCAGCTCAGGTGGGGCCTCCAAATTCAACTGGAACCCTACCTACATTTACTTAATCCTCTCCCTTCCTTCCCTTAATAACTTGGTTCCCACAAAGACTTCCAAAAGAGAGAAAATCGCTTCCAATAATCGATCCGTCTCCAAACGATTCACCAAAATTCTCTGCTGCTAATTGCTTGTCATTTCTGTTGCTGTTTACAAACATTTCCTGACAGTGAAATTTCTAAGATCAAGGTGTCTGTAGGCGGGTGGGAATTCAATTTTCTCTGGAGGAAGCTGAGAAACTCGGAGTTACTCCCAGAGTTTCTCACTGAATTGCCCTTGCCAAATAGCTTCCAATTTCATTAATCAGCAAAATAAAAAAAAATAGCAAAACATATTATTCGTAAGCTTTTTATTGCAATGTTTATGCCAAACATTGAATCAGGAAATACAGTATTTTTGTAAGAATTTTAAATACCATGGCCTGGTCAAGGTCGAGAGGTGGTTGAACATTTTGTGGCTGAAAACAATCACATTTTCACAAAGATAATGAAATTGGAAAAAAAAATAATTATTTGAATTCACCTGTATTTTCAACGATTCTTAATATATTTAAAAAAGGTGAAATAAACTTTCAAAAATTATAATAATTCGTTGCAAAAGATTTATCAGCAATTCTTCCTCCAATTTCAATAAAATTTCAAAATTTTTCGTCTGTCTGAATCAGATGTTATATACTCAGATTTGTCATCAAATTTCATAACTTTATATCCCTAGGTGGTTTATAGGAGCAAGATAAGTTTGAGGATCAGTCCTTTAAAAATGGTGCGTTCTAATTTTTGAATAAAATATCTTTACAGTTTTTTCACTTTAGTCAAATTAGTATTCTACTAAAACGCTCAACCAAATCACACTTGCACCAAACCTTAATTTTTTTAAATTACAAATTACTGTACAGATTGGTCAAAGGGCCATTTTACATGATCATTCGAAATGGGCCCGCGGGCCACAAAAAATCACCTCGCGGGCCACATTTGGTTTTTTTTTTTTCTAAATGTAATGCTTTGTTCTGCAGATTTGTTTTTGAATACAGAGATTGTCGACATTCCAGCCCTGATCTCGCGAGAGAATTTCGTTTTGACAGACGATTTTTTGCTCAATTGTCAAGATTCAAAACAAAAACAAAGTTATTCAAGTGTTTTACAATAATTAGTAATTTTGCTGGAATTATCCCAGGGTCAGTTTCAAAAAAATATGCCTCTAATCCCCGCCAGCGGCACGGGCCGGTTCTGGGCCAAATCGGCAAAAATCATCCGGTTCGCCCGACAAGGCTGCACCAACCGGCCCTTCTTTCACATTGTGGTTATGGAGGTCTGTGCTGTTCACGCGGTCGGTTAGATTGCGTTTGTTCTCATGAAGCCTTTCTTTGCAGCGCCGGAAGTGCCAGTACCAGCCGGTGATTGAGCAGATCGGCACGTACGACCCAATTCCGAACGAGCACAACGAGAAGTTGGTTTCGTTCAACTTTGAGCGCGTGCGCTACTGGCTCGGCAGCGGCGCCCATTTGTCCACGCCCGTCGCGGAACTGTTAGGTAACACACCCATCAGCCTAATTAATTAGCGCAATTTAATGCAATTTGATCTCTGAATTTGCAGGTGTTGCCGGGCTACTTCCGGTCCATCCACGAACTTATATGAATGCCTGGAGGAACAGACAAACGGCGGAGAAGGTGGCACAGCTGGAGGCGGCCAAGAAGCAGTCCGAAGATGCCGCAGAAGCTAGTAGTTAGGACCGAAACATAGTCATTTAGTTAAAATATAAATCGTAAAAACTATACAAATACGAATTTTTTTCTGTCTTCTCCAAATTGACGAATTTATGTTTTTTCAGGTTATTGATTACACTATTTAATTCAGAAATTTTATTGCATCTGGTAATTCACTTCAATAAAATTGTTGTGTTTTTGAAGTACAGATACTTACAGCAGCTTTGTTAAAAAAAGTGATGGAATTGTCTTGAAGATCATTTCTAACACGCTGGGGGAATTTCTGGAGAAGAATTTGAATTTTCACCCGTTAACAATGGCATTGCTAGATTGGTTGGGTGATGTTCCGGAGTGGTAATTTGTTTAATCTCGCATGTTTTAGGTTGGCTCGTCTCCTGTTCGGTCGGGTGGGTTGAAGTTTCATGCTCCTGCGAAGTATTCGGTTTCATCTCGACGGTTTTTTGTTGGGCCGCCACCGGTTCAGATTCAGTGTTTGTATTAAAATCTGAAAAGAAATATCGAAATCAAGACCTCCCGAAGGAATAGAAAGATACCAAAGATATGGCAATCCTGTCTGAAGATATGCGAACTTTATTTAACATTGCAACTCGGAATGCCGTTAACTTGGTTGATCGTAGAAGACTATAAATGCGCAAGGGGTCCAAAATACTGTTATTAAAAATTAAAAAAAAAAAACGTTGCTTAATCCACCTTGAGGTGAGTGGTGCCTTCCATTCATAAAGTGAATACACTACAGAGCCTCAAAAAATGTATAAATAACACTTATTTTTCGGTAATTCGGTAATTCAGTAATTTCGGAATACACCCTTCCGGCAGCAGCTGAAGATTCATGCAGTCCCACGTCGCATGTTCGGGTGTAGACCTACGGAAGACCTTGCCGCGAGGATAGGTGAGTAAGACTATACGAGCCACCTACGGCATAATTCCTCGGGCTCCCCAGGTCAACCATAAGCTACCCCAGGTTCTCCGTGCAGGACGCATTGGGGGTAGAAAGCGGATAGAATAAGCAAAAGATCAAAGCAGGCCGCGAGGCATACTTTTAAAGTGGTTTGTATCTGCAAAGGAATTTGTATTAACAAAAGGATCAAACATAAAAAGGCGATACTAATTAATACTTCCCTCCGACCTTGGAGGTCTCTCGGTTGGACATAAAGCCGTGGACACCATGCTTGGTAGCAATCCTCGTCAGTCGGTGTGGTATTGATCACAGCTGGTGTTTATTTCTAGATTAAATTTTCAAAACAACCTATCCCTCATGGGTTTCCTATGCAGATAGGACCTTTTGAAAATTTAATCTAGATTTGTCCTCAACGTCTGTTGTATCCTGCGGCTGCGTAGCAAGTCAGATGCTCGCTCATTCAGTTTGAAACGAAAAGAACAAAAGAGAACACAAGAAAACATTAGATTCTGATAGTGAGTTTCAACTCAGCTGTAAAGTGTAATATCATATTAAATATAAATAATTATAATAATATTTTCACTTCTTGACTTTTTTTTGATAAGGTCCTATAAACAAATGTAAACATTGAGTGTATCCCGCTTACTCCGATGGACTTTGACATAAGGTGTGAAAGGGATACACTCAATGTTTACATTTGTTTATAGGACCTTATCAAAAAAAAGTCAAGACTTCATGATTCTTTATAGACACTTTATTTATTTTGCTTTCACTATCACTTTCACTATTTCTTCGGGTCGTCTAATTTTCGTCGTGTTCCCGTACTTGGAAATTTCCGCATAACTAATCACTGCTGGTTATTAGTGTCATGTCGAACATGTTACAAGCTAACACGACAGTGACACAGAAACAGAACTTCACAAGCACGGGAATTTGCACACGACCTCCCAGTGAATTAATACCGAGCTTTAACTATTTTCATACCACTATTACCTAAAATGTCCAAAGCAGCTCAGTTAAACTCACTGGGAGCGTTCCACAATTTAGCCCCATCCGGGAGGAGCTTATCCCTTTGTACCCTCGTGTTTGTTTCCTTTGATCAGTAGTCTAGGTAGTCCAACAATGTTCAGCACAAGTTTGAATCGAAAGCAATTGCTTCAACAGCTGAACGGATCAAACTGTTGCTTCCCTTGCTGAACTAACTATTCTCCTGTTACTAAGGAAACAAAAGGATAAAACATCGTGATTTGATGTTCTAACAGGTACGTTCAACTAGCCAGCTGCGAGACCCATCAGCCCGGCCGGGAACCAGTCCATATCTGTCGAGTACAGCATACGGTGTGGTTCACAAAATATCAAATACAGTGAACACAACACTAAGGCTATACATATGAACTGGCGGGATGGAAGCACGTTGACACCTCCCCCCATGTATAAATAACACTTATTTTTATCAAAATATCTGAGAGCCAGCCTAAAAAAAAGTGTATTAAAAACACTAAAGTACTTATAACTTTTGATAGGGTTGTCAGATTTTCAATCTTTTGGACTCTATGGAAAGATTTCTTGATTATCCATCCAACGATAGGTCGCATGGTAGAACCGGACAATATTTTCATCAAAATATGTGAGATCCGGACTTTAAAAAGTGTATAAATAACACTTAAGTGGTCATAACTTTTGATGGGAATGCCAGATTCAACGTTTTGGGCTCGTTGGAAAGGTCTTTTAAACACCTTTCTAAAAATGTATAGCATGGCGGGTTTCTTACAAAACCACCCTTGTTACAATCTTCCGGACTTTATTCGAAATCGTTTTTTTAGCATAACTTTTAAAGTACCGTAAACTGGGGTGACATTGATAGCCCGGGATGACTTTGATAGGTTTTACAAATGCCTGTCAAATTAATATCAAAACATTTTTGAGAATTTTGAGTATGTAAGCTTAAAAGGATAGCTTATTATCGAACATACATGCAAAAATGTGACTGTTACATTGGATGTATCAAAATTAGTAGCCAAATCAAATTTCTATCAATGTCACCCCGGGCTATCAAAGTCACCCCAGTTTACGGTACTTTTCTAAACTTCATAATATTAACTTGGGTCTTGTGGGACCCCAATACGGATCGAATGAGACCAAAACGGTCCAAATCGGTTCAGCCAGTCCGGAGATAATCGTGTGCACATTTTTCGGTGCACGGACTTACAGACATTTCGTGCTTTCCATTTCCACCTTATGTAAACTGTCATTTGAGTGAAAGGGATACACTATTGTTTACAAAAGTTTTGTGCCCTTTTGAAATGTTAGAATCCATTTGTTCACAATTTGATTCTGAGTCGATAGGTATACGTGAAGGTGGGTCTACGAGGTCGAATAAAGAAGTTCATTTTTCGGTAATTCGGTAATTTCGGAATACACCCTTCCGGCCCTTGACCCTTGATGTTCTAACAGGTACGTTCAACTAGCCAGCTGCGAGACCCATCAGCCCGGCCGGGAACCAGTCCATAAATAAAGAAGTTCATTTTTCGAGTGATTTTATAACCTTTCCTCATTGATGTGAGGAAGGCAAAACGTTATTTTATCCATCGTAAGGTGGTTGATGCCTTCCTCACATTTATTTAAGGCAACAGCATCTAATGCCACCGTGCCTCTAATGTTGCCATATCAGCACTTTAACGTTCAATTACAGCTACACTGAGCAAAACTTACACAGCTTAACGAAGTGTTCTACACATGATCTGGCCCTGCTGTACAGAGCACTCAAAAATCAATCGCAAAACACTTGAATTTTGGGCACCTTAAGATGCTGTCAATTCAATAGCACAACACTTGAATTTGATGTGTTGTGTCACATGAAAAACTACATTATATCTATCGGTTTTAAATGGTGTTTCCTTCTATAATTAATCCATGTTTGTGTGAAATAGAAAAGGATTTCGGTTTGTTAAAAATAGAAGAAGTTGCGTCATAAAATTAATTTGACAGCTTTTATTTTCTATCAACTTTGCTTGTCAAAAATGGAAATTTGTTTTTTTTTGTTGTTGAATTGTCTCTTCTTCCGGTTGTCCCTGCTCTCAGGATCGTCCTCCTGGTCAGGTTTGGGTTGTTCGCCACCACCGCTTTCTGCGGAGATGGAGGCCCCCGGGGAATCTTCTTGTTGATTCGGAACCGCGGTCGGTTCCATCGAATCAAACTGTGCCTTGACCATCTGAATGACACATTGCTTGGCCCCTGGGTGGAATGCATTCGAATCCAGCTTCTCACCGATTCTCCAGCACCCGGCGGGTGTTTTCCTTAATTTCATCAAACGCTTCCTGGTACGGCATCTGCAGCTCAATCGCATCTTTTCTGCAAATCACACAAAATAAATCCCAAAATCAAAACAAAACCCCACAAAAAAACCTTTCTCCCCACTCACCAAGTGGGTGAATCTGCGGAAAGCACCTCTATCGCCAAAGTTGGCCTCTTTCCGGGTCCGGGAGACCGAGCCCTTCCGCTGGCCATACGGACACAGCCTTGTGACGATGCTCGTCTTCGCGGCCACAAACCGGGCAAGCAATTTATTGGACACGAACATGGCGGCAGCGAACTCACGCGGTCATTCAAGCCTGCGAAAAACGAACACACCGGACCGCCAAAACACAAATGAAGAAACGAAGCAAAGTCTGCCGAAGCTGTCACGAAACTGCATTTCAAATCAAAACAAGATCAATTTCAAGTGTTTTCCTCATCACTTTGAATAGTTCAGCACAGTGGGGCAAATTCATGAGCAAAACACTTGAAAAGTTTGATCCACCCGAATGAAAATAAGGTGTCACAAAATACCAGAAAGTCAATCGCTAAAACACTTGAATTTGATAATGGATTGGATTGAAATTCAAACACAAACAAATTAGCTCTAAGATGTGGCTTTATTGAATCATTCAAGTGTTTGGGCACTTGACTAAAAAGTGTGGCATATTTTCAGTGTAGTTCAATAGAAAGTGAGCAAGGAGGTTTCTATAAACAGTTTTACAAAATAAGTTGTTTGAATATTGAAAATAAGGATGGATTTAGGAGCGAGTGCTTTGCCTGCCAAACATACGAAAATTTCCCCTGGTTTTTTTTTTTTGTAAAATTAATATATCCAACCTACAAATGTTCTCTAAACAAAACCACAGAAAACAGATGTACATCTTGGTTCTAACTTGTGTGTAAACCGTGTAAACTAAAAAAAAATGCGTTGCATACAATCTTGCATCAAAGAAATTAGAGTGTGCAGGATACGCTTGGCGGCGCCACCGTCGCGGCTGAGAATACTTGACTTAACAATGAAAAAGGCTCAATAATTTCGAAAGAAAATAAATGTTAACCTCGTTTAAATATAAAATTCACTTCTGTATAATTCCAGTTGACTAAAAGTAATGCAAAAATGCATTAACATTAACGAAAACATAACAGAAAATTCATTCAAAAATGATTTTTCAAGCGACAACTTAAAATAGTCCCTTTACACATGTTATGTCCGATTTCGTTTTGTTTACCTTCTTTGGCGCGTAAAATTGCAACCCTCAGATAAAGGGCAGTCAGACATTGGTCTGATGTCGTTCGTACGGAATGTTTTATGCAGTGATTAGATGGTCCAACGTTCTGCTACTGTAGGTGTTCAGCAAATGGTCCAGATCTTCGTGTCACCTTTTCCAAAACCTTTTCCTTGATTCCTTCCTCTTCCTTGTGTGCAACTTTTCCAAATTTTCCTCCTTCCGTGTGTGCACCTTTTCCACTCCAATTCCGCCTTCCTTGTTCCTTTCCTTGCACGAAAACACTTCTCACTTGTCCGCGCGCGTACTTTTGTCGTTCTTGTTAGTGAAAATTGTTCGGATTTTGTCGAAAAACGTGTAACTTCTTGTTTTGTGTTTTAGACCGAACCAAACGCGGTGACTTGCTGTTCGTGAATGTTTATTGCATGTGTGTCTATGTACAAAGTCAGGTGTGTGTTGTGTGTCGTGTGTGTTTTGTGTCTGTCACATTGTGTATAACAGTTTTTTGCGGTGCGTTTAGTGGGTAAGTTTTATGATTTTTGTTTACAGATATTTTGTGTTTTGTACAGGTAAGTGTTAATTGGTGTTCTTAATGTCTAAGATAAGTACTAACACAAAATTGTAACTAACAACATTTAATTTCAGCACAAAAGCATTTATCGTCTTCAACAGTAGGCCATCATGATTTTGGAAGTGCCGCTATCTAGGCGGATGGTGCACACCCTAGCTCTTTTCAACGTATTTTGGTTTGAATTTTTACACACGTTTTTCAATGCTGTTTGTTCAATGGTATACATCTGTTCTCTGTGACAAAACTTCATATACTTATAACCAAGCTTCCCTGCACCGTGCGGCACACGCGGTTCACTTGTATCCCGGGTTTGCTTTGAGCCTGCTTTGTTCGGTTTACACATGTACCCGACTCACTCGAGCCGATGGTATTTTGGTTCATCCTACCAGCGCACCAAGCCACGCTCGGCTCGTCGGCTCGGTTTCGTGTCTGGCACTAAACCGTGGCATGAACCCAGCGTATGAGCCAAGGTGGTTCACTCGGTGCGTGCCGTGGTACGTACCGTGGTACGCGCCGGCGGTACAAATTGGGTTCAATACCACGGGTTAGTGCCATACATGAAACCGAACCGACGAGCCGAGCGTGTCTTGGTGCGCTGCTACGATGAACCAAAATACCAACACACAAATGGGTTCGGGCTCGTACCGAAGTTAGATAACCAAACCCGCGGTGTGCGTTGTCACTGGCGCATGGGAATCTTGCTTATAACTATTGATAGTGTTATCATATCTTCAATCATTTCGATGCGTTGGAAAGGTCTTTTCGAACCCTTTCTAAAAATGTTTAACAAGACTGGTTTTCTTGAAAAAAAAAAAACAACAATCTTTTTACAATCTTCCGAAATTTAGTCAAAATGGTTCTTATTAGCATGACTTTTGAAGTACTTAACTAAACTTGCTGATTTTGAATAGAGACTTATGGGAACCCAAGATAGTTTTTTTTCTGCTGTAGTTTGAGGTGTGCACTTTGTTGGATAGCTTTTTCAACATTCACGATGGTTGCCAAATCTATGAAATCCGCAAAACGTGATGTCAAATTAAGAAGTTCATTTTTCGAGGGATTTTAAAGGCTTTTCTCAGACTGTAGTCCCGATTCGCCCCAGATGACGGTACTTAGAAAAAAGTTAGCATAACCGCAGTTTCTTTTTTCCCAACCAAATTGTGGAACTCGATCAAATTGACCATATGGCCAAATTTGGTCGAACTTAAACATCAGAGCTGCGCAAGCATCGCGTGGAGTTTGGTATTTGTGGAAGGTAAAAATCTGGGAGTCACCCTAAGCAAGCGGTACGACCGTTGACGTGCGTGGAGACTGTTCCTGTTTAAATTCAATAAAATTTAATATTTTAACAGGGTTGAAAATGTATTCTAAAGGTAAGAATTATTAAACTTGGCTATGGTTACACTGCCCCTGATCGCATAAATGTCCCATATGAATGTTCATCACTTTTGAGTTATTGATGCCAAATTCATGGAGTTTGGTTCAACCTCGTGTGCTCTTTCAGAAAAGCCTAAAACATTCAGTACTTTGTTCTAGAAATCAGGAAGAAAGCCAGTTTTTTTCCGTGAAAACTTAAAATGTAGTCTTATGTGTGGGACAAACTTGCACTGCGTTTTTCTGATCTTGCTGTTTTTGCACGTGGAACATTTATGCGAATTTGTATGCTTTTTTTTGAAGATGATGCTGTATGGCCTCCTTGCTCATAAAAAAATACTCACTAATTTGTTAGGCTAGATAACCCAAGGCTTTCTTTCGAACAAAGTACCACCAAGCTGGTTTGTGTGTCATCGATTACCTCCTCCTTTTTTGTTTATTACATACAGATTTTTTGTTTGTTTGTGTTTAAAATATAAACCATACTTTTCGAGTGTCTTTTTTTCTTTTCACACGCCCAAATGAAGCGGTGAGTCGCGCGATTTGTCTGCTGCTGATTTGCATTGATTTGAAGTTTTTAAAAAGGAAAAAAAAACATGGCATTTTTGTTTCTGTTTCACCCTCGTTTATTACCTAGGCCAGTGTGATGAGTGCTGAGAGTAGAGTTTTACAATTTGTGGACAAGTAAGGCAATGTTTATTTCTTTTTTGTTTGCTGCAGTGTTCCCATGCTGATCGATTTTTTTTCATTGTTTCTCTTTTTTTTTTGGTAAGCTGTTCTACTTGTCGTCTTTACAATAATTTTGCCACACATGGTCGAATTAAATACTTTACTAGTGATAAGCAATTGTCCAAATTTGTAGAATACAATTGTAAAATGCCTAGGTTCGTGGTTTTGGTGCGCAAGGGTTTGCAAAAGTGGCCTCCCCTCAACCAAGAAGAATGAAGAGCAAATTATGGGTAAAAATGTCTCACTAAACTAGGGATAAAATCTTAACGCTACCACATAAACACGCATTCGCTGCTGCTACAAGCTAATTTAAGGGTTGGATGTTTATGACAGCTTTTTGGAGATCACATCACCGGCCACCTGCTTGATCTTACCGGCAGCCTGGTCAAGCAGTTCATCCGCTCCTTAGTGGAATGATTAAAGGTTTAACGAATTGTGTCTGATTTGGGTCACTTCTTATGATGTAAGCTGAATGTAAGGAACTTACCAAACAATTCTTGATCTTGATTGCTTGATTCGTTCCCTTGGCGCACGCACAAATTTGGCTTGATTACTTACTCTTTTCGTATTTCTTGAAGTACGGCAGGATCACCCTGTGGTACATGAAGTTGGCGCCGTTGTTCTCGATCGGAACCATGCACCAGATGAAGAACACGCACTGAAATGACCCAAACAAATCATTCAAAATCTAGCCAGAAGGCATCAGCAAGAATTCCCATACCTTCAGCAGCCAGTAGAAGGGGATGGCCTGGACGAGGAAGAGCGACACGTGCTCGAACACCGAAAGCACGCCGTAGATGACCCAGTACGTGAGCCACTTGGTGTCGTCCTCCTTGGTGCGGGTTTCGATCGCCTTCATCGAGACGTACGCCGGGTAGGCGACGCCGATCGCGTTACACAGGATCTGCGCGGCATAGCCGAAGGCCAGGTAGAGAACCACAATGGCAACACCACCTGGGAGAGGAGAAAGAAAGAGAGAGAAGGACATTAATTCGATTTTTATTAAAGAATTGAAACTATTTTTTTGTATGTTTTAACCTTTCTTTTGCTTAACAATGTCACATCTTAGGTATTGTGGTGACCTTGGTCCCAAACTTTAAACAATCTCTTTAACTTTAAATGATTGTCTTTTCTTTTTTTTTTTTTTTGGGAGGGTGGTCCAGCCGCACTACGTTGATGCCGAAACCTCTAAACTGGGCCCTCGTCCTGTCACGTCCGTCAGTAGTCTTGTCGTACATTACAACTAGAATCAGATCTGCCAATGAATTAGTACACTTCGACCAAATAAACACTGACGCTGTATGGATCTGACTCTAGAATAAATGCACAGTTGTGTGTTATTCATAAGTCCAACTTATTCAATTATTCATTTAAGTCCAAATATTCATTTGCTAACTACTTTGGATTGAAAATCTAAATTTTAATCTAAAATCCTCTAAACTTAATGTTCAAAACTAAACGTTCCTTTAACTGTTGCAGTACTACTTCTATCAAAAAACAATAAAAATTTGTGAACTGATATACAAATAGGATAGAAATCGCGAGTTGAAAAAGAAATGACCATTTACGTCAAAAGATCCGTAGTTCCTCGATTCGCAACAATGGTCAATACAACCATAATCCGAAAACCGTTAGTTCAACAGATCAACGAATTTTGTCCGATATCTTTACATTATTGATTGATCGAGACTCTATGGACAATTTGACATAAAAGAAATAGATCAAATAGATTTGGAAAGCATACAGATTTATTTTAAATGCTAATGCTAAGCAACAAATAAATTGTACTATTCTAAAGTCCCACCTAAATCCCACATTGTGATAGTGAAAAAGTCACAGAAGCAGCGGTGTCTTGTGCAATTGTGATATTTTCACTATCGGAGAACTACCTAGTTCACGAAGACAGCTTATCGGTCAACGCTTAAGCCCTGGGGCTGCGACAAAGCGAGTTCTCGTAGCATGAAGTGGTGTCCATAGTGCTTATAAAAAAGAATGTATACCCAAATTTTAACTAATGCACTAGGATCAAATCATGCCCCTTGACTTTACAAGGCCCAGGGAACTTTAAATGATTGTCTTTTCTTGTATATCTATGCTGATATGCAACATGATGGGCGATGGGATTTCAATAGCCTTTCTTTGGGTATCCGGGAATTGGTTACAGGTTAACCTAAACTGGCCAATGATACTCCAACGTGAATACATATTAACCATCATAATTGAAATGGTATTGATAAATTGGTAGACAACTCTATTATGTCATAAGACGTTACTCTTGATTTTGTATAATTTACTTGCATAATAATTGCAATAATGATATCTATTGTATATCCGGTATATAGTGTATACAAAGCGTTGTAAATCATTGTAAATCTTAAGTGACCAACGCGAGTTATGGATAAAGTGCGGGAAATATGACCAAACCGGAAAAAAATACTACGGAAACTTCAGCAGATCCTCTATCCAAAGACACATAGGAAAAATTAATGAATAGTTCGGATGACATGACGTTTGAGCAGGCGGTGGACAAAGCCAAAGTTCTCGAACAGATAGAGCTGGACGTGATAAACATGAAAAAAAAGATCGGAAACCTAAACACAATCTAGAATGCACTTTATGCAACAAAGTGCAACGAGGCACTGCCGAGTTAAATAAATACGACAAATGCTGAAAAATCGAATTTTTCATCTGTCCATACAACGTTTTTATGCAAATCATTCAAATAGTTATTCATAAAGTTGAAAAAGTTGTGTTGGCGCCTGTTGGCGTATGGCCATCTTACTTGATTTTCCAATTCAGTAGCCTATGAATTCTGAAAAAGTTTGTATTGTCATATTTTTGACAAAGAACTTCTTAAAGCTCTATTTGCGGTGTCATTCTATTTTTTTTTGGAAAATGTCGCGTTACCGTGTTGCAACTTACTTTTAGGCACTTGAAGTTCCCGTCCGTGTTTGGGAAGTGGTATGCAACGCAACCAATCATGTTGCGTAGGAGCGTTGTAACAAAGGTATAGAGGAGAAAAGCAACTCGCGACAAAATTTTGAGGCTAGGAATTTTGACAGGTATGATTTTCAAAAAGTATTCGCATCCTTTTCTCACCCACAGAAAACCTGGGAACGAGGTAGCTGTCAAACTAGGCCAAAATGTTAAAGTCACTCACAAAATGAACTTTGAGTGATTTGAGTTCATTTCTGACGTCACGATTTTCTCCTCTATGGGATAACCGGCGCAAAGGGGCGGGGCATACGTCACCATTCTAAGCCAATATAACCCGCTTCGGTCAGTTCAGGGAAATCATTCTATCGCTGGACACCGAGGAGTAAACATCAGCCTGGACCTGGAAGCAGATGGCCTGGAGCAATGCTTTAAAAGGGATCTATCACTGAACAGGACTGCTCGATATTCGAGAGAACTTTCTGTCAGCGATCATTTCCCAAAACGATATTTGATCGCTGATACACAACGCCTATCATGACCGCCATTGCTTGGCGACGGTCGTTGAACGTAAACACGAAGACGAAACGAACGAAAAATGAGCACCACTCAAGCAGCCCCACGAACGAGACAACGTGCTCTTTCTCTTTCTCTCGTTTTTGTCTCTCTCTTCCTAGTGTATGCTGCGTGGTGACAGAAGTCATATGATTGCAATTTTTTTAGAGGGAGGTCAATGACTGTGTGAGTGACTTTGCGTAGCACTCATTCGTTTGTATGTGAAAGGATCGAAAGTAGAATATCAAAATCAGGTTGTCATGGTGAAGACGATTAGAGTGTTCTATCACCAATCACAAACAAAGTCAAAATTTCGTAAGCACTGTTGTCCACAATCGGCTCTGCTAACATGTTTCGTGAATGGAATGGATGCCCCCCTCAGAATGTGGGACTTTGGTTCAAAACCATGCTCCACAAGCTGAATATTGTTCTCTGGGCTAGTCAAACCTCTGAGCCAAACGGACGATTCTCGCGGGTGAGTTTGTTATTGTTGAGATCAGTCCAGACTCTAGATCAAATGGACAAAAGTTTTATAATTAAACAAGCGACGCAGAGCACAATGGAAACAACAACAAATAAGTTTTGTTTACTTTATCATTATGTGGATTATATCTAAATTTTATATGCTTCGGTTACCAGATCACAAATGATACATTTAAAAAATTTAAAACACCATGCAAAATTTCCTATCGAGCTTTGTTGACCCGTGAAAGCCCCAAGCCTTTGATTTGATTTATCATTTCACCGCAATTATGCGGAAGAGAGTTTTGCTCTCTTTCGATTTTACTCTCTCAGCGATTGCTCGGTGCAACTGTTCAACGACTGCTGAAACAACGAAATTTCATTGTTTTACAATGTGTACTGTATAGTTAAGTAAGTACAATGTGAAATACATTATGTGTGCAGAGTGCGCGGACAAGATCGCCAATGACATTGAAACCCCTCAACAGGTGGATTTGGTGTCGTTTAAAAAATGTATATTTATAAATAGAAAACGAAAGCAATTAAAATTATATAATAGAATTATCATATTTTTTTCTGCGAGGTAGTGCACTAGAGAACATTCGCGTTATGTATGATATTCGAGGTTGAACATAATTTGGTTGAATGATTATTTATCGAGTTTTTTTTTAATAATAACGTAAATCATGATTTTCTTCCAGTTTAACTTTGTTTAATCCAAAGTTAGCGATCAGAGTACTCTTCCAAAGTTCACAAAGCCCAACTAGACCCCCACTCCAGTGCCCTCAACTCCCATCTCATTTACCAATCACTGTTGCTTGCGTTCGCAGGTCGTTCTTCTTTTCTCCACCTCCGTCGACGGAGTCCTGGGACACGTTTTCGTCCGACATGCTGGGATCTTCTTCCTAGACCAAAGACTGTGTTCACCTCGGAGCTATAAATAAGCTGAAGAGACGACACTGGAGACACGTGTTGCTACCCGGAACCACGCAACTCCCCCAATGGGACACACACCACACGTTCGACTCCGGACGCACAGAACCACACGGACCACGGACAATATGATCTACTGCCGGTAACAACTCGCTTGGGCAACGACAAAACGATACAAGGCTCATTATAAAAAAAATACATATATATTTCCCTCTCGGTACTTTCGGGTGAGACTTTTGAGCGCGAAGAAAAAAAAAGGAGCAAAAGTTCCCGGGACCAAACCACAGTTTCGCATCTTAGAACGCCAGATTCTTCGGGGAGGGAAGGAATTTTTCGTCAGGCCGCCACCGTTTTCTAATAATAACCAGCTTGATATCACCAACCGACCGGTTGGGAATAGTAAAAGGCGGCACAAGTGGTCATCTATCTTGCCTTGTCCATCGTCATCATCGTCGTTGGTCTCGGTCTGTCGCTCGCGAACTCTGCTGGCTGGCTGGCTGGTTACCTCACCGGCCGGCCCGGTTGGCAAAGCCGGGTCTTGGCGTAACTCGTAAACGCGCGTTTATTGTTGCGGTGATGAGAGCGAGGAGTGATGGATTTTGGGTAAAATATTTCATTAGCGCGGTAACAGCTGGGAATTGAATTTGGGCAAACGATGATTTTTGGTCAATTTAGAATCAACTCTTTGAGGCTTGAGAAAACTTTATGGAAAAGCTAAATTTTTGTAGCCAAATATCTTGAACGACAGGCGATAACCTTATTGAAAATATAGATTCAAAGTTGATTTTTTTTGCATCCGCTGACCCCTCGCTTTGTTTTGCATTGTTATTGTTTTTTGACGTTTGTTAGCTTCTTAACTGGGTCACAGAACCAATGTCCGTATATTAAAAGGTCCGGCTGAAAACCATTTGGTTTAGTATTAGTAACCGAAAAAGTGTCAACATTCGAGACGCCGCTTGTGATGACGTCATACCGTTTGCGCTAGTACAGGGCGGTATGCAAGGTTAAGGCAAAATTGGATTTAATTTATGATTTTTGTAATTATTGTCTACTTTTCCGTTTAAAAAGTTGGGGCAAATAGGAACTCACATGACAGCTGTTTTAAACCTTTTTATGCTCAAAATGTAGAATTTCCGTAATGGCTTCAGTAATTTATGATTCAATTCTATAAAATGAATAAAAAAATTTCATTATAGGGTGCTTGAAAACAATTATATTTTTTTGAATTTCAGTCTCAACCTACTCCAGATGGTGTTAAAGAAAAACACCGTTAATTTTATTTATTTCAACACTCAAAACAAAGATTTATAAACACATTCAATCCAATCAACGTTACTTTCTGAGAATTGCAAAAGTTTCAACGGTTCCGTGTGCTTTTCCTAACTGAACCTGCTGATGCTGAACTCCATGCTGCGTCAGGAGTGCTGGCTGTTGGTGCGACGACAGCAGTTGCTGGGATGGTTCCAGCATGTAATCTAGACAAAACTTGATTCACGCTAGACAACGATCTGGAGCAGCGGTTGTGGCGGAAGAATCTGCTTTTGGAGAGTTCATTGCTATGTGGCGAAGGCAGTCAAAAGTGTGTCCATGCCATCGTTATTCATTCGGCGGTGGCGGCAGGTGGCGCGGGATACTCGAATCTGCCTTCACCGTCCATCAGTTCCATCTGGTCATCGCTGATATCCGGCTGGTAGATCATCATCGGAAGCTGTACCGACCGGACGTATTTTGCTCCAGACTGGTGGTGCTGAACTTGTTCGCAACGGCCGACACACTGTCAAACAAATCGTCCAAGACGGGGGACTACCGAACCACCGTCCATACAGCCTGTCTCACGGCATTTTGACGGCACTTGACGGAATCTTCGACGGCCAGACTCCGCTTCCGCTATCGAACCGGTGGCTGCTGAGTGGAATTTGTCACTTGGTCACTGCACGGTCGACTCGGTTGGAACCGTTGGAACGCGTTGACAACACTCGATTGTTGATTGGAAGTCTGCGATCAATCACTATGATTGTCCCGAGAAGAGCGACTCCGATGGGTTTATTTGCGGAATCTTGTGCACTTGTCACAGATTCTGCATCGCAGCTGACGTCTTGAGGAGATCCGGATACTTCACCGTGTTTTGCTGTTCCAAACCGGCGGGACAGACCGTTTCGTAGGTTTCGTCACCAAATCAAAAATAATCGCAAAAAACTGTTGCCGCCGTTTGGGGATGCTAAGATCGCCTAGAAGGCAACAAGTCCACCTGCCTGATCCTCGACCACCTGCGTAATCGGAGTGATAACTAGTATCTGACAATGGCCCGCTAAAATCCTCGCTGTCCTGGACTCCCAAGGCGTCGTTCATTTCAGGCAATTCCTCCGGCTGGAACAAACTGGAATAATTGTATTTATTTTTTATATTGCTGAAAAAAATTACGTTACCTTTGCTATTTTGGAGCTCCTACATTGAGTGGCTTCGGCAAAAAGGATCACACGCGGCACAGTTTCCCACATTTTGTCACAAAACTTAAAAAAATCAAAATTTGCATTGAAAACGCAACCAAAACAAACGGTATGACGTCACAACTTGGCTGCTCTGGCGATGCACGGAGAGAAAAAGTTTCTAAAATTATTTTTTTTGACTGAAATCGACAATTTTTTTTTCTTTGCGTTCTCTCACTAATACAGCTTTACAAACATAGCCGTACCTTTATAGAATGGATTACATTGTCACAGAACAGCCCTCAGGAGTTTTTAGCACAGACAAACTGCGGTTCAACAGAAACTGATGTGAACTTAAAAATTATAATGCAATGTTTCATGTTGGAAATTCCGCCAAAAAATATAAAATTGCTTGAACGTAATGTAAGCTATTGTGTTTCATTTGTTTATAGGACTTTCTAAAAAAAAACTCTGGAAATGTAAAAAATAACTCTATAAATCTTGAAAAATTAAGGCTAAATGGCTACTTTAAGGAAAATTTTATTTTTGAGCTTTGCAAAGCTCAGCCAAAGGGTCCAATTTAAAGTTTAAAGGCTGATACAAACTTTATTTAAAGTTTTTGTCTCCCCCCTTCAAAGTTGGCCCAAAAAATCAGGGGGCAAAAAAATATTTTTTTCAAAAAACTTCAAAATTTCAATTGAAATTTAAGGGGTTACATACATGTAGAAAATCACAAAATTTCATATTACAGAAAATTTATTGAATCAACTTAAAAGATGATTTTCAACCACTCCTGAAAGTTTGATGAAGATATTTTAACATTAAAGTAAGTTACAGACGATTTAATCTGAAAATTTTTCCATGCGCAAAGCGAACTGTCAAACTTTGAGAGCGTTTTTCTCTAAACACCGAGTTGATTTACGGGTGCCACGATATCTTGAGATGGGATAGACCAAATTAGCTGAAATTTGGGGTGAAGACTCGCAAGACATATCCCGTGTGCATGACGAAGCCCGATTTTGAAATTTTGTTTTTTTTTAAAATACAAAAATCGTAGTGACGTTTTTTTATATGAAAAACAAAAAAATATTTTTATCTTTTTTTTAAATAAGTTTATTGAAAATCGGCCTTCGTCATGCACACAGGACTGGTTTAACGCGTCTTCACCTAACTTTTGAGCCGATTTGGTCAAGGCAGTGTTGAGATATCGTGGCACCCGTTTTTTGAAAATTCTAACTTCATATAGCTGTATCTTGGCAATGATACAACCAAATGTCTTCAAATGTATTTTGTTAATAGTTGAAAATGTACATTTTAATGTCCTGAAAACAGATTTAAAAAAAAGTTTAAGTTTGTGCTCAAACCAACCTCTGACAATTTTTCCGATTTACATGTATGTAACCCCTTAAGTGCAATCAGCTGAAATAAATTTAAAATGAATTCCCTTGCGTTCAGAATCATTTTTAGCATGTTTGGGTGGATTTAAAAATCTTTTGAATTTTTGAAAAGTTTTTTTTCGTTGAAATTTTTGTTTTCGTCAAATCTTAAATTTTTTGATGACTAATGATTGCAAAACAACTTAACTAGTGTAAAATACATTTTAAAACACTTTTTGCATTCAAATGTTGAGAGTATGAGAGTATGTTATTTTAATTTTTGTATTTTTTTAATCTTTTTGTTTTTTTTCAAATCCTTTGTTTTCTTATAAACTTTTTGGAAAGTACAAAATAAGGCTTAGGGTTCGTTTTAAGGCTCATTTCATCAAAATGCTATTTTTCCTAGATCAGTAGTGTCCCTACCAATGACTTGCACCTATTATAAAGTATGATTTAACTTTTGGTTATTTTTGTTGAGAGCTTTTGAAAAATCTTGTTCAGGTGGGGAAAGTGTACCATATGGATTTTAAGTACCGTAAACTGGGGTGACTTTGATAGCCCGGGGTGACTTTGATAGAAATTTGTTTTGGCCACTAATTTTGATACATCCAATGTAACAGTCACATTTTTGCATATATGTTCGATAATAAGCCATCCCTTAATGCTTACATACTCAAAATTCTCAAAAATGTTTAGATATTAATTTGACGGGCATTTGAAAAACCTATCAAAGTCACCCCGGGCTATCAAAGTCACCCCAGTTTACGGTCAATACTGATTAACAATTTTGTGTCCATACAAAATATAGTGATATTATGAAAATTAACTATTTATCATCTAGGTAACAATTTTTTTTTCGTAAAAACGATCAATTTTTTTGTAAATTATCATTATTTAATCCAACGTTTCAAATACATTCTAATCTGATGTGTCTAATTGATAACAGTTCAATTGTTAGCAAATTAACATGTTGTTTCATGCATTGTTCCTCTTGCCCCACTAGTTGAGTAGAATGCACGGAAAATCAAAAACAAAATAATATCAATTTTGCACATTAAAACCAGTATTTTTTTAAAACTTGTTTTATCAAAGTCTCAGTCAAGACCTGGAATATGATGAATATAAAAAAAATCTGACAGATTTTTTAACGTTTTTAATGGGTTTTAACGAGCATTTCCATAGCATTCGTCGTGAACAATAATATCAGTAATTTAAGCTTAATTTCAGGATTTAGGTGTTGGAATTTATAGACTAAATTTTAGGAACAACACGGAAAGGAGTTCCATCGTGAATTTAACAATCGCAATTAGCTGGCTCGTTTTTGGCTAAAACACAACTTTTTTAGTTGTACCAGCTAATTATTTAGTAAAAATTCAGGACCCATTGTTGTTGAAATTTAGGAACACCGATTGCTATTCTGCTGACAGCAACTGACTGCCTGCATTCCACTGACAGTAAAATTTTTGCTAAAAGAGCTCCTATTTTAGCTAAATTTTATCTAAATTTTAAGGACAAATTAGGTAGAAATGACAGCTCACGGATTCGCTTGTCAGTTCATGTTTGCCTTGAATCCTGAGTGGTTGTATGTTTTATAAATTAACGCAAAAAGAATTAAACTGTGAGGTGCTGTGACGCGAAGTGAAATTAAGTGATTCTGTAAAGTGTTTTGCAGTGATTGTTGTCATTTACGACTGTAATGTAAGTAAATTTAACAGCCACCAAAGTTGCAACTGTCGGGAACGAATCGACGCACGACGCTTCGAAAAGATCGCACGGAACATCCATGGTCCATTCGGGCCAACCAGCTTTCCTCTATCGGCGCCCTTAGCAACACCTCAACGGTGATCGTAGTCCAGAGACGACCGCGGAACGCCGAGTGGCGTTACCGGTTGGACGTGTTTACCGAAACCCGTCGCATCTTTTTCGACCGGCAGAGCTTAAAGTTCCAGCATTTCTACGGTGTCCAGTTCTAGGTCGTGATAATGTTCTCTTTCGCTCCATTTAAATACATGGAAGGCTGTAAGAAAGTACTGTTGAAAAGGGTTAAAAGTTTTTTAAAATTCTAATCATAATTTTGATAATTTCAGAAAAAACAATGGGTTTGTTTGGCAACTGGCAAAAACATGTGGAATCGGGCTAACAATCTGGTGACATTGTATGGCGAGTTTTACTACTCCGAGGGCACTTTACGATGTTGAGCTAGGATCGGCCACCCGGGCGACAAAAAATCAACGAGTAAGTCTGGATTTTTTTTTTTAAATTATCACTATGGTTCTTCCTTAACAAGTTCCCAGAATCTCATTTCATAAAAAAAAACTCGAGAAATGATTCCTTACCCCAACAAACATCAATCACACAATGATTATTTACAAACTACCTTACCTGATGATGATTTGTTGTTTTAAATTGATTTAATCCCAGTACAAGGTCATCTTCTGCAAAGGTGTCATGAATTATAATTCCCTGTCAAATAAAAGCAATATTTATATTAATTTGAGAAAACCGAGTACACGAAAAGTTTACCTTTCCCGAGTGTTCTGCTTAAACTACCAGCAAATGCAGCAACGTTTGCAAATTTTCCGAAAAGCCAGAACGTATTTGTAAACATACCAGCGTGATTTTGGAACTTGATTTGAAACGTCAAGCAAACTGCTCGAATTAATTAAACTCAAGAATAAGTACGAACAACCCAAATTTGCGACTATGTTGATGGTAGGCTTTAATGGGGGCATTCTTTAACTATATACTTATATTATGTTTTTCTATTTCAGACAATTGCAGAATTGGAATCGGCGTTGGATAAATATCGAAACATATTAAGAGAACACAAATTAACTTTACAGCCACATGTGATCTTAATAAACAGCGCTAATAGGCAATACCTGATCTATTTAGATCAAGGTAGATATTTTTCAGTAAGCGGATTATTGGAAGCTATCGACGGAGTAATTAAACTATCGATGGTCCTTAATTCAGCTTATACTCCGGATGCTAAACCAACATGGACCTTTTTCCAAAAATATTGTTATAATATAAACACGTCGAGCGACCACAATTACACCTGCCTCAACACATTGTTGGCTTACGTTAAGTAAGAATTTAAACTATCACTTATTGTTTAAATGTTCTTAAACATATTTTTTTTCAGAGAGCAATGAGGTTAAAGCTGGTCCTCCTGATGGTGGTGGTGGGAATAAGGAAGAAAAACTATTGAAAGTTTTATTGTAGATTAAAAACTGAATTAAATATCGTTATTGAAAAAAAGCTTAAAGAGACTACTTATTTTAAAGATGCAAATATCTGAAACGTAAAACAACATAAATTAATAGCTAATATTATTGTAACAAGGATAAAGCTTTTTTAAGTACAATGGTTTTTTGTACGCCCAAATAGGGTTTAAGTGGATTTTTGAATAAATTTTGAAAGAAATACTTCGCAGCATTGCTTCACAAAAAACTCTTTGTGAGGGTACCATATGTAAAATGTTTTCTTGTAATTTTTTTTAGCAATGAAAAAATAAAGAAATCAAAATTGAATTACCATTAAATTGACATGGAGCTTTAGGACCCTATTAATAAAAAATATGCATCACAATGGAGCACTTCCACTCAATTATTCCTAATGGGAGAACTTTCATATTTGTACCACTTGAATCCGGTGCTCCATTCGACACCTAACTGCTCGATTTTTACAAAATGAATAGTTAAATCTGATCGTGTACACGGTCAATTCACAGATTTTTTTTTGTGAAAACAAAACATAAACAAACAAACAAAACCAGTCAGCTGCAAGCTCGATCCAAGTAAACCGCGCGCAAATTTGCCAAGTTTTGAAGTTCTCGCCACAAAACACTACCCGTGAAGGTCGCTTGAATTGTTTTTATTCGCCGTAATCAGCTCAATTATGCGCTGGCCGGTCTTGCTGGTGTTCTCCAGAATGTCGACGTACTCCTGGTACGGCGTCTTGGCCAACGGCAGGTCCTTCCACAGATTGGGCGTCAGAAAAGCGTACGTCTTGACGATGGCCGTGTAGGTAGCCTTGGCAAAGTTACCCAGCTTGGTCGTCGAACCGCGCGTCAGCGTGTAGCAATCCTTGATACCGCGGCCATCTGGAGCAGCTTCTTCGGGACCGGAGCTAACACAATGCCGGTACCACGGCGAGCCGGGATGAGGCGCACCAGGAGCGGACCGCACTTGCCGAAGATCTTGCAGGGCACGGTGTGGGGCTTGCCGATCTTGTTACTCCAATAACCACGGCGAACCGGCATGACCGACAGCTTGGCCAGGATGATGGCACCACGGATGGCGGTGGCCACTTCCTTGCTGCACTTGACGCCGAGACCGATGTGGCCGTTGGAGTCACCGATGGCGATGAACGCCTTGAAGGGGGTACGCTGACCGGCACGGGTCTACTTCTGGACGGGCATGATCTTCAGCACTTCGTCCTTAAGCGAGCGACTCATGGAAAAATCGATGATCTCGAACTCTTTGATCGTGAGCGAGTACATCAGGTACATATCCTCCATGGGTTCGGATCTTGCCATCACCGGCACCGTCGCGAGAACCAAATCCTCCTCTGAATCCACTACGGGCTGGAGCTGCGTCCGCCAAATCCGCCCAAATCTTTAACGAACCTGGTTCCTGCTCCTCTTCGCAGTACGTCGGATCACCAGAGTTTAGCTGAGCGCGTGAGAAAAGGATGAAAATTTGGACCGCAAAAATTGGAGGTAAATTGCAATTGAACCGTGTAATAGTACTTAGGCCAAAGCACTTATTTAGTCTTAAAACTCAGAAACGCCTTTTTTTGGAAAATTATTTTTAAAAAACTAGTGTGAATAATCGCTAAATTAGCTTAACTAACCAAAAAACCTAGCAAGAACAACGAAACAACAAGCTAAACCAGCCAAAAGGCTGGGTAAATACGAGCAGCTTTTTGGGCAAAAATGATTTTTTTTTTGAAATCTTGCTAAAAAAACTAGTAAGACTAACCAAAATACATGCAAAAACAGCAAAAAAGCTAGCTATACCAGCCAAGAGGCTGGGTAAAAGGTTTCCGCTGTGGTGGCATTAATGGAAAATTTTGAAAATTATTCCAAAGAAAATGGTTGAAACAGTAAAAAAAATTGCTGGACTAACTAGAAAACGCGCAAGAATACCATAAAATCTAGCTAAAATAGCTAACAGACCTTCTCAAAACATACAGCTTTTGAGACTGACAGCATTTTTCCAGCTTGCAAATTAGTAAAATTTACTAAAAATTTAGCTAGATTTATCATTTTTAGGACCTGGATCCAGCTGTCAAATCCAGGATTTTTTTTTAGGATTTCCAGCTAAAAAAAATCGTGGTTGGAAAAACAACCAATTTTTCTAGGGTTTTTAACCGAAAATTAGTAAGATTCACGATAAACCTTCTTTCCGTGAAACCAAATATTTCAGTTAAGACCGTTGTAAATATTTTCTGAAGTTTATGTCCGTTGACTCTGGCCAAAAGCGAGAGGGGTCGCAAAAAAAAATATAAAAATTGAAATGACAAGCTTAATACCAACACCATGAATGAAAAAAGAGCAATGCTCAACGAAATCGACCGATTTCGACCATTTTTATATTTTGTATTTTTTTTTTATTTGGCTCAAACTTTGTTGGGGCCTTTCCTATGACCAAAGAAGCTATTTTGTGTCATTGGTTAACCCATACAAGTCTCCATACAATTTTGGCAGCTGTCCATACAAAAATGATACGTAAATATTCAAAAATCTGTAACTTTTCAATGAATTTTCTGATCAATTTGGTGTCTTCAGCAAAGTTGTAGGTATTGTTAAGGACTATACAGAAAAAAATAGGTACCCAAAACATACATAAACTCAACTTTCCAATATCCGTATTTTTTTGATTTTCGTGATTATTTTTTATATGTTTTAGAGGACAAAAACCCGCAACATTCGAGCCAAAAAATCTGCCGCCGAGTTATGAATTTTGGAAAACATAGTAATTTTTGGAAAAAGTCGAAATTTCATACATACATTTTTTTGACCTATTTTTTATGTAAATTTGAATTTAGGGACCATCCATAAACCACTTTTTTGGGAATCTCGAGCCATTCTGAGGCAGCTTAAGTTTGATGAAACCAACGTTTAAAACTCCAGCTCAGTCATTGTAAATTTCAAACTTGCTTGTACTTTCCAGGTTCCCAACTCAGTGAACGTTACAAATCATTCATGTTGCACTGATTTCCTCCAATCACAGCACACCGCCTGTTCCGTTCAGCTGAAGCTAGCTGAAGCAAAGGCGGACTGACCCAGAGCGAGATAACGAAACGTGGTTGTTGACCAGCAGCAGCTGTGCCTCTTAGCTACGCGTAGCAAATGCAATTTTAACACGTGTACGGTTACGGAAAACTGATTTCGCACACATGTTCACAACAGTTAAGCCATCAAACGTTGACACGCCACTTAAAGATAGAATACACTTTCGGTGGGAAAATTTGACGAGAAACGAACGGAAAAACGAAAGCTTTTCCACTTAATTAAAAGCGAAAGTTAAGCTGAGTCTTCTTCGTGGTCGGTGGTTCTGCCGCGTTGCGCATAACACTTGAAGAAACGTACTTGAAAGAGCACCGTGGACAAAGTGCCAACGAAACTGAGCCAGCTGAGAGTGAGGCTCCCCCCCGAAAAAAATTGGCATATCGGGCTGCGCTATCACCTGCGTGTCGACGTGACTCTCTTTCACTCTCTCGATTCGGATCACTAGAGGGCACTCGCGGTGTGTGTTTGAGTGGAATTTACACTGTTGGGCTCTATCACCAACACTTATTGCCGATATCGAAGCATTTCGAATGAAAAACATTCTTTATTCCTCCGGTATACGAAGTATAGTAAAGTATGTAGTAATTGCAGCAAAACCGGAATGATAATGATGTGCCCTTTTCAAGGGAGGGCAATTACACCAAGTAACGCAGTTATTGAGATTGATCTCAAGAAGTGCAATGGGAGCTGAAGTCAGCAGCTCAAAATTTGTCGATTTGATTGTTTATGTGATGTTAAATATGGATTGATGCACTGTTATTTAAATCGATTGGCTACATTTTAATTTGATTAATATAACTGCTGATATGATCAATAAGCGTCAAATTTTTATTGATTACACCGTGTCCTATGTCTATTTGTTAAAATTAATTTACTTTTGAGATTAGCTAGCAACTTTCGTCACCATTATCAACCTTCTTCTTGGAAGCCACCTTTCCCACGTTGCGAAAAAGTCGAGTGACTAATCAGCGCAAAAATAATTCTTCCACCCCTCGCAAGCCCATCTGTAGTGTGCCGACGTGATTCAACGCGTCAACGATTTTGCTCAAGTTTTGTAGACTAAGAGTGTTGACTTACACTCACTTTCTGTTCGATCGCTGATGCGAGTATCACTCTCGGTCTTATGTAACAACGAAGGTTTCAATGTCACACACGCTTGCGAATGAATGAATGGGAGAAGATGACCGGCCGGGCGTCTCGTATCGGATTTATTTGTGATTCACAATAAACCAATGCTGTAGATGTTAAATATCTGATTCGATCAATTAAAATTATACTTATTTAAGACTTTCAGAATTGTACGCTAGTTGGTACATTTATTTTTTGCTTGATACAGGGTCTGATCAATTAAACATAAAAGGGTTAGTTAATGTAAATGTACAAACTTACACAATGCACTGCCGTAATACATTTCAAGGCTTGAACCAAATTAAAAATTTACGTAGCACTACACGAACGAACCGTTACTCAAAGAAGCGAAATAAGACTCCAAAGTTTTTTCTAATATCGAGCCAAATTTTATACCGCTGAAGGTTGTTATCAACCTGGACTTTGAAAAAATTCCAGGAATCCTCAGTATCGATATATTTATAATCTGTATTTATTTGTATGTTTGAAGAAATCTGCTCAATGGTTCACATTTCAAGGAACTAAGGCTGAGCCATGATTGCCTGTTGCAAAACCATATGCATTTTTTTTAATACTGCCCCATCATATTGGCCGCCATCTTCATCAACTCTCTGGTTAGTTTCTCTGGAATAGATCAAATTTTTATTGGTTTTCAGTGAAAGCACTTAAAGGACGTGCAGCTGAACAATTGAAAGCATTTTTAAATTTGAAAATTTACCGAGAACCGATCGAAAAACGTCATTGTTTACAACTGGCGCTTGGGGCCTTTTGAAAACTAACCCGAGAACCTGGTTCATCTCGAGAAAGGATCGAAAACGCCGTATGAGCTGAAAGCAGTTCGGGCAAGCGCCGTGACGTGACGCAATGTTATCGAACTGCTTGGAGTTTGGACATGAGCAATTCTCTACGAAATCGGTCTTTTTTCTTCAATTTTAATTTTGATCGATTTGGTGTCTTCGGCAAAGTTGTAGTTATGGATACGGACTACACTGTAAAAAAAAAATACACGGTAAAAAAAATTGGTGATTTTTTTATTTAACTTTTTATCACTAAAACTCAGGGTGGCCACCTCGGGAAAAAACCGGGAAAACCGGGAAAAACCCGGGAATTTATTCCACCGGGAGAAAACCGGGAAAAACTCGGGAATTCGACTGACAAACCGGGAAAATATTTTAAGTTTAGTTAAAATTCGACAAATTCCTCTTAAATGACTTCAACGTATACTTTTCTCTATTAGAATATTATTCTAGTTATTCTAAATGAAGAATTCGGGAAAATAATGTTTGAATTTGTGTAATAGACTCAAGCTACTAGGCTTTGGTTGTTTTTTTTCTTTTTTTTCTGTTGAGTATTCCATGATATATTTCTTTGGCGAGGGGGGAGAAGCAACTACGATTACCACTACACCACCGGACCCGGTTTAAAAAACAAATGTTTGATAAGCTGCAATTTTTCCGATCAAGTTCGCGGTTCAATAGAAAATTTACTCAGCGCTATGATTTTTGAAGTCTTATTTCAATAAGTATTGAATTTCATAAGCACAATAAACAATTTTTTTTATTATGTATTTCAATATCAACTAGGGTGTACACAGCAGCCAAGGAAGTTGTTGTCTTTTTATTCCAAAATTGTCAAACGTACGGATTTAACCCTTCAACAATATGATTGTAACAAGAGTCAAAATCTGCTTTATTTTTTTTTTGTAGTTCCCATAAATTCGAAGATACTAAAATTTGCGTACCGAAAATCGTGGTGCAAAAAGCTTAGCTTGATGTGCGCCGTTAAAAATAAGAATACAGTTCAGACTCGATTATCCGAAGGCCTCGGAAAAAAATAAAAAAATATAAATATTGAAATAAAAAGCCACAGTTTCAACATTTGCATGGAAAAAGTGTTTTAAAATGCATTTTACACTAGTTCAGTTGTTTTGCAATCATTAGTTTTCAAATAATGTAAAATTTGACGAAAACAAAAATTTTAGCGAAAAAAAAATAATAAACATCGAAAATTTTCAAAAATTCAAATAATTTTTAAATCAACCCAAACATGCTAAAAATAATTCTGAACGCAGGTGAATGGATCTAAAATTGATTTCAGTTGATTCCACTTAAATTTTCATTATAATTTTGAAGTTTTTTGAAAAAAAATTTTGCCCCCTGATTTTTCGGGCCAATTTTGAAGGGGGGAGACAAAAACTTTAAATAAAATTTGTACCAGCCTAAACTATTTTAAAATGATTTAGAATTATGAAATCCAAGATGGCGGACAAAATGGCTGAAATGAAATATTAAAAAATGCATTTTTAAATTTAATAGGCAATCAACCACTCAACAGTGACTAAAATGAACTCGAATTTGATGTTAAAAGTAAGAAAATAAAAAAAAACGAATTGTTTTTTATTGTTCAAACCTTTTTACTGTCTTTTTACTGTTAACCATTCGGTGGAATTTCAAAAAACTGTTTTCAGTAGTATTTTAAAAGATGATTTTTGGCTTTCTCAGTCAAACAAATTATAAAGGACAAATTGCTATGAAACTTTGTGCTTGTGTTTTTAAAAATCAGATTTGAGTACTTTTGTTTCATTTTAAAATGTCGGAAATATTTGGTATTTAAGATATTTTTATATAGTTTTTTGGAAATCTTTCAACAGTTAAATGCCTATCAAATTGTGTTCAGATTCAGAACATTTGAAAAATATATTTTTTTAAATTGATTTTAAAATTGTAATTTAAATTTTAAATAAAATTTTCAGATATTTTAAAATTACAATATTTTCAGAGTTCAACTTTATGATAGTCATTTAAATACCACCTTTAATTTTTATTCAAACACAAAAATTTAGTTTTTGTTGGGTTTTATTTAATTCTCATCTGAAAATTCCGTAAAAAAAAGATTAACTGGATTTTGACTGTTTCGATTGTGTTATTCAGAAAATCGCAGCACGGTCAATAGATTTTTTACCATTCTGTTTTATTAAAAACATTTAAAAACATCCAAACATGTTTATTTTTTCTTTTTTTCAATAAATTTGGCACGGCTCATACAAAGGATGAATCGAGAATTATGTTTATTTTTGCGCGATCTGGGTGTCGTGATGAGGGGTTGAAGTACAGGCCCACTCAGAGGGGTTTTTTTGGACAGTTACATTTTTTCTAGAAATCATCTCATCAATACCTAAATCCTTGCCGAAGATACTAAATCGATCAGCAAAAAATGTTTTAAGTTACCGATTGTTTAAATATATGGCACTTTTTCTCTGGAAGAATCGTTCTTCTTGAATTTCCAAAAGCTTTTTCAAAGAAAACTGAAGAGTATTTGCATAAATGTTGTTGTCTTTTCTACCCATACTCATACTCAACATTGTAAATGCTTTTTCTTGCTTTCCAGTATTACTTTATGTATTTTTTAAATTTAATACAAACCGATTTTTTATTGCTTTTAAGTTAAGAAAAATTGTGGAGCATGGAGATGAAAAATCACAAGCATTATGGAAATTAAGGATTTGGACTAAAAACTGTTAAAAACGGCTTCTTACTTTTGGTACTCAATTTGAAAGCTTTCTTGAGAAATAAAAATATTGAACCAAATGTATACGTTGTGTATGCGTTCAAAAAGTATTTTAATACTAACGTCAGTCTATAAAAAAAATGTAATTTGATTTAAAACTATATGGAAAAATTCCTTCTGGCCTCGGGAGAAAACCGGGAAAAAACCGGGAAATTGAAAATCCAAATCTGGTGGCCACCCTGCTAAAACTTGATTTGAAAAAAAAAAACACTATTTTTATTTTTTGATATGTTTTAGAGGACATAAAATGCCAACTTTTCAGAAAGTTCCAGGTTGTGCAAAAAATCATTGACCGAGTTATAATTTTTTAATCAATACTGATTTTTTCAAAAAATCGAAATTTTGGTTGCAAAATTTGTTCAACTTCATTTTTCGATGTAAAATCAAATTGGCAATCAAAAAGTACTTAAGTGAAATTTTGATAAAATGCACCGTTTTCAAGTTAAATCCATATTTAGGTGACTTTTTGAAAATAGTCGCAGTTTTTTGTTTTTTTAAAATTAGTGCACATGTTTGCCCACTTTTGAAAAAAATATTTTTGAAAAGCTGAGAAAATTCTCTACATTTTGCTTTTTCGGACTTTGTTCATACGACCTTTAGTTGCTGAGATATTGCAATGCAAAGGTTTAAAACCAGGAAAATTGATGTTTTCTAAGTCTCACCCAAACAGCCCACCATTTTTCAATGTCGATATCTCAGCAGCTAATGGTCCGATTTACAATGTTAAAATATGAAACATTTCGACGCCAACATTTCAAAAAGCATCATGTACAAACCATGCGTTTTGAGAAAAACGCATTTGAATGTTGAGCATCCATTTTCAATTCCCATTTTAATATAAAAGCAAAATAAGATGTTCTAATAATAACAAACGATGGAAAACGTTGCTTTTATTGATACTTGATCATCCAAATTCTATAAAACATCATTTCCGTAATTTTATTTGAGTAAAACAAACATAACTCCTTTTGAAATCACCAACGTCGATATCACCCTGCTGTCATTGAGGGGGGCGCTTTGTTATGATTCGTTTTTCTTCGCCGAATGTACATGGCGCTTTGTTCATGATGCTTTTTTTTCGTCACGAGGTTTATGTAGTCTTTTGTTTGACAGTTTGACAGGGCTATATAAACAGGGACTGCTGATGGCAGAGATTTTGTTTATGTAACTTTATTTAAAATCATGATTAAACAGACTTTACTGAAGTAACTTTTGCTCATTTTTGGTGGAGAGGTAGCTTATTAGGAGTACTTTCAGAATATGCAATAACCCAGAAAGTGTCAAAATGTACATGATGCCTTTTGAAATGTTACCGTCGATTTGTGAAATTTTCCGATCTTTTCGAAAACAATATTTTCAAAATTTTCAAATCAAGACTAACATTTCAAAAGGGCCAAACATTCAATATTACGCCCTTTTAAAATGTTAGTCTTGGTTTAAATTTTTTGAAAATATTGTCAGGACTAACATTTCAAAAGGGCCAAACATTCAATATTCCGCCCTTTTAAAATGTTAGTCTTGGTTTAAAATTTTTGAAAATATTGTTTTCGAAAAGATCGGTAAATTTTACAAATGTTTCATATTTTAACAATGAAAATCGGACCATTAGTTGCTGAGATATCGACATTAAAAAATAGTGGGCTGTTTGGGTGAGACTTAAAAAACATCAATTTTCCTGTTTTTAAACCTTTGCATCGCAATATCTCAGCATTAACCTACCTACAACTTTGCCGAAGACACAAAATCGATCAAAAAATTCCTTCAAAAGATACAGATTTTTGAATTTTCATACACCATTTTTGTATGGACAGCTGCCAAATTTGGATGGAAAATTATATGGACAAATTAATGATGCAAAATGGCTTCTTTGGGCATACCGAAGGCACCAAAAAAGTTTCAGTCGGATTGAAAAATACAAAAAAAAAATCTAATGACCGAAATCCTAGAGAACTGCTCACATGGTAATGGTAATAATCAACGAAAACATCGAAGCGGAATGCTTCAACTGTGGTGGCGACCATTCGACGAAGAATCGGAGCTGCCCAAAAGGAGTCGAATTTGTACAAATTCGGCAGCAAGCGACGACGAGGCAACAACCAAATCGTCGCAAATAACAGCAATCGGAAGGTAGGCCGAAAATAGGCACATTGAAGTTCGGACCGTAAGAGCAATCCAGGTTTTTAAGCGAAGATGGCGTTCGAAAGGTGAACGCCCGAAATGTCAAAATCACGCAGTGGTACCAACATTACGAAAAAAGTGTGCCATGGCATGACAGCCACATTTTTTTTTTCTAATGTGGTGCTACTGCGCGATTTGGACATTTCGGACCTTCTCCATTCGAACGCCATCTTCGCTTAAAAACCTGTATAGACCCAATATAGGGACTTTTATTTAGTTTTTTGGGCTTCTACAGCGATGCAAGGAAACAGCTGGTCAAAAAGCAGAAAGCAGATTTTAGACGCTTAGACAAATTAAATGGCACAATTTTCGCAAAAAAAAATTCAGCAATTTTCTGATAAAATTTCAACATTGGGAAAATTGTCTTAAATGTTTTCATAATACCGAGAAGCAAAATTAGCGTTTCCCTAACACCGACAGGAAGTTCCCCCCCCCCCCCCCCCCCAAGTGTCCACGCGATTTATGGATGGTCGCTAAGGGGTGAATTAATTTTAACCCTTTAAAAAAATTAAGAAGCTGCTTTTTTCTGGTGACATTTAGTATTCTTGGAAACGATCTTGATTTTCAATAAATGTGAATTGAAGATTTTTTTAACATTGATTTTTAAAGGAATAAAATTAATGTTAATAATCATTTTTATACATGTTTCTATTGTGAAATTTACAACCTGAAAATTCACTAAAAGATAAAGTGTTTATGTTATGTGTTTAACGGCCTTAAGCTCCAGGTCCAATCGAGTTGATATCTGGACTGGATGGAACACTTTTTTATTTGAGTTTGAAAATTGTGCTGTTTTTTCACTAAAATGTCAACAACTCCCTTTAGATTTACCCAATTAAGATGTTTCACCCCTCATTTTGTTGCATTTTCAAGCCCTTTCAGATGCATTTAGGATATTGAAATTTGATTTAATTTTGCTTAAACTTACAGACGTTCCCGTTGCCTAGAGTGCTCATATTTGGCCCAGATGCTAGTTTTATATGTACAAACAACAACCCCTGAAAATTTCAGGCAGATTGGTGAGGTCGATGCGACATGGCCATGCTTTGCTCGTGGACTCGCTTTTAATGTACCTAGAATGCAAAACATCCCACCACACACAGACATCGAGGTCGAGGCGAGGAGGTTAAATTAAGGATTTCATTTTTCGAGTGATTTTATAGCCTTTCCTCATTTAGGTGAGTAAGGTTAAAAACCAAAGCGATCACTTTTCCAAAACAACCAATGCAGTGTAGATCATTCTCGCTTACTTTTTCAAAAGGTCCTATGTACATAGGAAACACATTGCGCATTGGTTGTTTACCTTCCGAACACGGACAAAATTTGGGCTCCAGAGGGTTAATTTAAAATCACGAGATGCATAAAGTTTTTTTGCACCAAAATTACACCCACTGACGGTTTTAGTTAAGAAATTTCAGCAATAACGTGCGTTTACACTCTCCTTGTCACAAAACACGTCGTGTTTGTTTCAAGTGTTAATTTTTAAGATTTCATTTTTAACATCGTCATCCAGAATGCAATTTTCTGCACCGCTATCAATCGACCGAGGCCACATCACGATTGTGCACCGTAGAAACACATGGAACAGTATGAGTAAGTATTGAAAGCTAGCTGAATCAACCAGGCACGTGTGCGATACGCGACTTAAGTGATTTTGGTGGCTTTTAGATTCGCGGATTATAGCTCTTTCGGGGGGAAACACCAGCTTGTAACACTGAACAGAACAATTTCGAAGATATCACATTGCACAATGTCTGAAAGATTGCGAATTGCAAACGAAAATCAGTGACTAAAGAGATTTGCAGCTTTTTCACCTGATGCAACAGCAAAGGGCAAAGGTGCGCCATGTCCCCAATGACTGGCGAAATGGTTCCGGTTAACCTCAAAATCCTAAATGATTGCACAATGTTGTCATTTTATTGTGCTGCCTTTCTATTGTTTATCGTTTAAAGGCCTCATCAGAAGTGTCAAACCCCCCATTTTTCACTTACCAAGGAAAATGTAGAGCCTCGGCACGCCGGTTTTCACCTCGGCCAAGTTGAAAATTTTGGTCCACGGTTTGGATTCGTCCTTGAGGGACGTCTCGATGGATGTCCGCACCTCGTCAATTTTGTTGGCCATTTTCAACTGGTTGTGGTCAGGTCACGCACGATTCTGTACAACAAAAAAGAAGGGAGACAAAAGTCGGCCCAAATTATTGATCGATTCACGGCGACGGAAAACGACACACTGCCGGGGGCTGGGAATTTCCACTTGAGAAAATCGGGGGATATTTTTAGGACTTGCCGGCCACTCTACTCTACCATCGGGAGGAGAAAGAGCGTGAACTTTTCCGCCGAGACTTACCCGTGTGTCGCAGCCAAACTTCGAACAGCGAAAATGTGTGGTGAGCGTGAACTGACGTGACGCGCGCGGCGATGAGCAGAAAATTGCGACTTGTCGTTTGCTGCTGCCTTTTTGACTCACACACGGCTTCTTCTCTTGTTGCGTGATAAAAAAAGTCACCAGCGCCAACCGAGCATCAAATGCATGCAAGCGCACGAGAGAAGAAAAAAAGCTGCCGAACAAACGAACACGGAGAAGTGCGAAAAAAAAGCAAATGACAGTTGAACGTTTGACGCGAGGCTGATACTTTTGCTGCAGTTTTCTTGCAGATTGGGGAGCGTTATTTTATTACGTAACGCACAAATTTAGATTTTTTACACACTTTCGTGTAATCATACTTGAATTGGGTACTAAAGCCTTATGTCAATTTTTATCTACAACGGTTAAAAATACGATCAAAAACCATTTCTGATCACTTTTTTTCATTTTAATGCAAAAAAAAAAAAAAAAAATATTGACTAGACAACATTTTTTCGATGGATCAACTATGGTCGCCTTGGAACGAGCTGTCAAGTAGGAGCTTTTCTGTCAAGAAGGACCGCGAGGTTAATTTTTCAAAATTGATTTAAAAATCCATTTTAAACTCTTTGTGGTCGTACAAAGGGTCATTGTACTCAGAAAAATAAGCTTTATCGCTGTAAACAATAGGTCTATTTCCGTACTGCAGAATTCTGCAATTCTGCACAAAAACGGCAGCAGAGCGTTCCCGTAGTTTTCTGCAACAAAAGTATCTTTTCTCTCAGGCAGAACTTCTGCAGTGAGAGAGGTAGAAGTTGCAACAAAACCGTTCCCGTACTTTTCTGCAAGCTCTCTCTTCTCTTTCTTGTTGAAAAGTTACTGCAATTTGGTGTGATGGATGTTGAGTACACGCTTAAATAAAATTTGCAAGTTGGGTGAAATCAAGCATTTTATTATTAGTTGTAATAATAAATGATTTTGGGGTAGTTTTTTTTATGTCTGGTTTTATTGAGAACGATTTTTTTTATGTTAACGATTTCAGGCTTGGTTCATTCGTGTAAATGATAAAGCGATTTTTTTAGTATTATTATTTTTACCTGATGCAAAATTGATAACTTAAGCCATAGTATTATAGCACGGCTTTGCAATTCCGAAAAACACCCATTGAGTGAAATTTTAAGTCAAATTTTTTTGTATTTTGTCAATAAATCGTTTAAATCAAAAAAATGTTGAAAAGTGTTACTTTTCGAAACAAGTGCTGAAAAGTTCAGCTTTTCAGCACCAATTTCAGTGCTGAAAAGTAGAACTTTTCAGCATTTATTTTGAAAAGTGTTGCTATTCGATTCTGTTATTTTTGATACAGAAAAGTAGGCTATTTCGTCGTTCAAGAACGACAGTTAAAGTAAGTAGTTTCACGATGGAATTGCAAAAAAAAAACAATTTTTGTTTAAACTTTTAAAAGACACATTTCTTTTGAGTTAAATAATTTCAAATAAATATTTATTAAGGAATATTTTTTGATCTTTAATTGATTTTGAATATATAATATATATATATGTGTGTTAAAATAATACGTAAATTTAATTGGCAAATAATAAATTGTACCTTTCACGGTGCTACCAATTTGTATTCTTATATGAACAAAAAAATGATGTAATTTTGTCGAAATTAAAATTCTGAAAATACTGAAATTCTTGAATTTTTAAATTCCTAAATTATCAAATTATTAAATTCTTAAGTTCCTAAATTCCTAAATTCTTCGCCATCTTGAATCATAAAAAACACATTTTTGGAGTCATATTTTAGGTTAGAAACTTAAATTTAGAGGATCTAGAGATTGGAAATTTGGACTGTTTCTATTTTATTAATGTTGAGTTTTAAAATGTTTGATTCAAAGAGTTTTTTAACTTTACTTATTTTTGAAATAATATTTTCCTTAATTTTCTATCTTATTATTTTTAACTGTAGCTTTTGAATTTTTGGTGTTCTGCACTCATAAATATTCAAACTTTAGTTTTTTTATATCGATTTTTTTTCAAAAATATGTTTTTTATTTTTAATTTTTTAAATTAGGATTGTTTTGAAATTTTATACATTTTGAAATATTTAGTTTATAATTATTTGAATTTTTTCTGATATAATTATTTGGATTTTTAAATTTCTCAAATATCTGATTTATGTTTTTTGAAAGATTCTCAATTTGAAATATGAGTTTTTTTGTATATATTTTTAATTATGGATTTCTACATTTCCAGATTTCTTAATTAAAGTGTTTCACAAATTGTGAGTTTTTGATTCATTTTTTTTTTAATTTGTCAATAACGCTGCGTCACCGTTGTTCTTTCATGTGACATCCAGTCATAATTAATTTATGTTATTATGAATAATCTTTCAAACATTCTGCAATTAAAACATGTGTTTTTGGTCCCTTCTATATAAAACCTTTGTTTGTCTTTTTTAAATCATATTTATTAAACGTACCTGCCACTCTCATTTGTTAAATTGTTACCTAAAGTAAAAAAAAATAGTTGTTTCGAATATTAATTTCTACCTAAGCATACATCCTTGATTTTTTAAATAAAATGTTGTATTGCATAAAAAATAATATCCCCGTTATAGAGGTAAACTTCTTTCAGTTCCTTTTTTTTGTGAACCATTTTTTTTTAAATATTTTGAAATAATTAAAATACCCAATTTGAGTAAATCCACTCAACTGTGTACAATATTGCAGAAAAAGTACTGGAACGCGCTACCCAGGCAAAAGTTTTGCGGTTTCTCGGCTTGCAGAACTTCTGCAAAAGAGAGAGATGAAGAGAGCGAGCTGAAAAGTACGGGAACGTGCTGCAAAAAAGTGACTTATGCTGGCTGCAGAATTCTGCAGAAGCTGCAGAAATTCTGCAATTCTGCAAGTACGGGAATAGAGGTTTCTACGTGCGCATGTATTGCGTGTACGTACACGAAAAAGATTGAGGTTAAATTTTGTCCGGCCAGCAAAATCAAAAGGTGCGCTAGTGTGTGTACGCGAAACGTCATAAAGCTCTATAGACCTAATAATATCAGCAATATGCCACACTTTTTATTCAAGTGCCCAAACACTTGAATGATTGAATAAAGTCACATCGTAGATCTAATTGGTTTGTGTTTCAACATCAATCCAAACCACTATCAAATGCAAGTGTTTGGGCGGTTGACTTTTTGGTATTTTTTAACATGTTATTTTCATTCGGGTGGCTCAAGCTTTTCAATTGTTTTGCTCATGAATTTGTCCCACCGTCTTGAACTATTCAAAGTGATGAGCAAAACACTTGAAAATGATCTTAAGATCTACCCAAAACAGGCACTATTCAAAGTCAACGTGATTATCCACATGAATTTAAAGTGTTTCACTGATTGATTTTTGCGCGACTTTCATCGAAGGCTAGAAGCAAGGCAAGAACCAATAGCACAAAAAACTCTCCCGTCTTCAACTGGCCGGCCGGCGCAGTGGTAGCGTGCACGACTAGCAAGCGAGAACCTGTAAATCGCTTGTACGTACTTTTATTTTTCAACACCATTTAAAATTCAAGTGTTTGGCTATTGACATTATTTCATGGCCAATCACCGAAATTTCAAGTGTTTTGCGATTAATATTTGAGTGCTCTGTACAGCAGGGCCAGATCATGTGTAGAACACTTCGTTGAGCTGTGTAAGTTTTGCTCAGTGAATGGAAAAACCTATAGAGAAGGCAAGAGAGTAGGCTCAGACAAAAAAAATTAAAAACATGTTGATTGTCAATATGAAAAAAATCGTAGGGACTTTTGCTGCTGGCTGTCGATTGCTTGTTGGTTTTAGCTGACTGATGTTTGGTGACGGAATCTGCGGTTCTGTGAGCTTCATGGCCGGCTCGGTTGCATCTATACCGGTGCCGGAATCTGCGACCTTCGGGATAAGCTGTACCGTACCATCGAATGGAGGCACTGCGGGCGTTGTTGGCTTCGTCGGCCAGGCTCCCCTCACCTCGTTGGCGACGCTTATCGAGGCATGTCCTGAGGAAACCCTCTTGAAGGTTAAGCCGCCTGATTTTGTTGGCGCTAAAAGGCACAAGACGACGGGGAGAATAGACCAAAACATTTACAGAAACATGGTTTCGTACAAACTACAAAAGCTTGTTTTTTTTCACACAGAAACAGAATGTAATGAAAAATCACACCGTACGAACCAAAGATCAAAAATTTGTTGAATTTTGATCAAGTTTATTCATACGAAAACTGATTTTATTTTTTTACCAAGAATTTTTATTTAAAGAATCCTGGAATAAAAAAAATCCGTAAAAATGGAACCTCAAAACGGGTTTCAAGATCTCCGCTGGCCACATCCAGAACCGTATTAAGGAAACAGTATAAACTGATCATGCAACGTATAGAACTTCTTGAATTGAATTTTTGAATATAGAGTGTCTCTAGTGAAATTTCGTCTTCTGGACAAGTTTTCCATGTTCCCCGGTGGCCACATCCGGTTTCTCAAGTGTAACAGCACTTGTGGTAACAGTCTCCGACACCATAACCAAATCGCCCCCAACCCCACCCCCTTAAAGCGTTACATTATAAAAGAACGCCTGCAGTTGGCCAGTTTTCTGGGCTTTGTGCAGCGGTTCTATGGCCTTCGCGGCGGGCTTGGTGTTTTTTTAGCTTCGCACCTGGCTGGATGAACGCACTGCGTTCCTTTCATCGGGCAGAAATCTTCGTAGTAACTACTGTTGAATCGGGAGCCCTAGCATCCGGTGGCCCGGTTGAAAAGCGGATACAAGTGCCGCCGATTCACCAACGAGGGACAACTCGGCCCGACAAAGACATCACCACCCACAGATCGTCCATCCGACCCGGTACGGAGACCGAGGATCGCCATGCCTGCCGCGAAGGCCACGGAACCGTTGCATCCGGCGGAATTCTTGATCATAATTTTCTCAACCTTTGTAAATTGACAGCAATGGAAAATGAAAATCAACACGGTTGCTGCGATGAATTTCAAAAACGCTTGCGATCGTATCTTTGTGACCCCTACAAGAAAATCACCAAAACTGATATTTTCTCAATACGCGCAATAATTTGACCGCCAAATTGGTCTCATTGTCGCACTGTGCATCTGCCCAGAAGCACACCTTCTTTTCCGACATGATCGCTACAACTCCACTGTCAGAAACTGACGTTTCTATGGGGTAAACAACTGCAAATCTGCAAAATTTCCCGATTAGACACCGGGCCGGACTGATAATTTTAATTTATCAGTGATTAAGTTAAAAGTTGCGTTATTTTGTGAAATATTGTATTAGTTTTGTAGGATCTGAATATGGCCAAACCCATGGATATCGACGGAAGCATGCTAGAAGGGGTAAGCTTGGAGAATTGTGTTTGATTTAACTGTTGAAATTACTCAACTTTCAACTTTCAACAAACTAACGCCGAAGAAGTCAACCGGAAGATCCTCGAAATACAAACCAACGCTACTGGCACCGATGGCATCCCCATCTCGTTTGTGAAAATGCTGTGTCCGCTGATCCTGCCTGAACTTTGTCACCTCTTCAACGCAATTATCGCGACTCGAACTTTCCCGTCTCTGTGGAAAACAGCTATTGTAACACCTATACCCAAGACTCCAAGCCCCAGCCTGCCCAAGCACTTCCGTCCAATCAGCGTCCTCCCAGCTGTTTCGAAAGTGTTGGAAAAAATCCTGCTTGACCAAATCACCGATCATCTCGAGAACCCGAACCTGCAGCTCCTGGCCAAACATCAGTCAGGATACAGGAAAGGATTCGGAACGACAACTGCTCTTGCCAAGGTAACGCACGACATCTACGGGAACCTAGAACAACAACTGCACCGTCTTGGTACTTGTCGACTTTTCGCTTGCGTTCAACTGCGTCAACCATCACCTTCTTGAGAACAAGCTGAATCGGGAATTCAGGTTCTTGAGCGCTGCTTGTAAGTTGGTCGCATCGTTCCTTGGCCAAAGAAAGCAAAGCGTCCGTCTCGGCGATAAAGTGTCAGCTGTACGGGATGTCACCGATGGTACACCGCAGGGGTCCTGTCTCAGCGCGCTGCTGTTCAGCCTTTTCATCAACAGCTTACCCGGAGTCCTGAGATGCGATTACCAACTGAACGCTGATGACTTACAAATCTACGTGTCTGGACCGATTGAGCAGATCGAAGACCTGATTGCCAGCATCAACACCGACTTAGCTGCGATCACAAACTGGGCCAACCAAAATCAACTTCACCCAAACCCAAAAAAAAACACAGGCCATCGTCTTCACCAAAGCAGGTTCCGTTCAACCCCACACGGACATCGTATTCAGCGGGGAAGTTGTTCCACTGTGCGAGAAAGTTGTCAATCTTGGTCTCCAGCTGGACAACAACATGACCTGGAAGCATCAAACCAACAGTGTGACCCAGAGAGTCTATAACACCCTGAGGACGTTCCGTCGCTTTGCGGCGGTCCTCTCTCAACCCACACGGCGCAAGCTGGTCCAAGCTGTGATAGTGCCGATGTTTACCTACTGTGACATTGTCTACTATCACGGGCTGTCTGCGGCGCTTAAGGAGCAACTCCACCGGTGTTTCAAGTCGGCAGTGCGTTTTGTATACCACCTGCGCCGTCGAGATACAACCGCAGCAGTGCGACACACCCTACTTGGACACGATTTGCCGATCAACTACCAGCTTCGGACAAGCTGTTTCATGAAGAAGGGGTACGATGGAAACTTGCCGGAGTACCTCCAACAACATCTGGTGAGAGGACAGTTAGAACGGACCCGCTCGTTCATCATCCCGAGACACACAACGATTAGCGGAAAAAGTGTGCTCGTCGCCGGAACCACGTGCTAGAACAACCTCCCTGCGGAGCTAAAAGGACAATCGACATTGTTGGCCTTCAAAAATGCATTTAAAAGAACCATTCGAAATTAATTTTGTGAGCCTTAGAGTTAGAGTACTTTGTCAAGTTTATTTTGGATCCTTTGTAATTTTCCTATTTCCTAAAGTGTCTTCCTTGACCTGATCAAAAATGTTAACTAACAAGTTATCGTACCCAATAAATCAACAAATTACAAAAAAAAATTACAAATTACACATCAAATTTGTTTTTTTGCAGGGCGGACAAATTCTCCGGATGGCGCTCGGATTCAGTGTGCTCTGTCGGAAGCCCGTTCGGATATTCAACATTCGCGGTGGCCGCAAGAAACCTGGCCTGTTGGCACAACACATGAAGGGCATCGAACTGTTGCGAGACCTTTGCAGTGCCGAAGCCAAAGGGCTGGAGATAGGTTCGACTGAGATAGAATTTCATCCGGGCGAAATCGGGCGGGGGAAATTTACGGCGCACATTGAAACGGCGGGGAGCGTTAGTTTGCTGATGCAGGCCGTTTTGCCGGTGGCGATCTTTGGTTCCGGAGCGATTACGCTAGACCTGAAGGGTGGAACTAACGTGGAAATGGCCCCGCAGGTGGATTTTATGACGGAAATCTTCCGGCCAAACATGGAAAAGTTTGGCGCTACGTTCGACTTTGACTTGTTCCGGCGGGGTTATTTTCCGAAGGGGGGAGGCCATTGCGTGGTTCACGTCAAATCGATTCGTTCGTTACGACCGGTCACGTTGGTCGACTTTGGAGTCATTAACAAATGCTACGGCTGGAGCTTCGTCTCCGGAGCCGTTCCGATCAAGGTGGCAAAAGACCTTTCGGGAGGTGCCAAAAACATGCTCAAACGAATTTATCGTGAAGATATCGACATAGAGGAGTACCGCGAGAGCGTCGACATGGCGACGGACAATTGCTCCGGAATCATGTAAGTTCTACACGCATATGCAGTTGAAAATGACCCGCTCTCATAATTCACACTATTTCCATTCAGTTTGGGCATTCAGACGACCACCGGTGTGGTGATGGGTGGAGCGGCGCTGGGCAGTCGCCAAAAGGACGCATTCCGGATCGGAGAAGATGCGGCAAACGTAATTAAATCCGCGTACAAACTTCGCGCTTGCGTTGATCGCCACGTGCAGGACATGGTGGTGGTGCTGATGGCGCTGGCGGAAGGCCGCAGCCGGATAAAAACGGAACCCCTCACGCTGCACACCCAGACGGCTATTCACGTGGCGCAAATGATGACGGATGTAAGTTCGCTTAAATGTTCGTTAAAATTTGGAGCCCATTTTCAATTCGCAGTTTCTCATTTCAGGCGAAATTCACCGTCACAGAGCAGGAGAACGGCAGCTTCATCATTGAGTGCGATGGAATAGGCATCCAAAATCAGGTGGAATAATACGGCGCATTACTTGTGTGCATTTAACGTGAGTCCGAAATTCCAAAATTTACAATTTACTCATTTACTCTACTTGAATGCGCTTCAATAGCAAAATTTTATTAGAATTACAAATTTGGATGTTTGGAACAGTCTGGAGAATATCACGGCCATCAATGATAGTCATATATTCATGTACTTGAACTTGTTCTACATGACCACTTTTAGATTCTGTGAAATGTGATCCGTTCTCAGTATATTCTCTGCGGTAAACACAACGCAGTAGGGCTGGCCACTTTAATTTGTGTAATACGTTTTTGAATGTTCTCGGATGTACTGCAATTATTAATAATGACAAGAAAAATGCTTGGGCGTAATCTAATCAAAAGACTTTCCAGCATGCTTTCTTCGGACTGGCTGCGTTTGTGTTTGATTAGATTAAATCAGATCGTTGTTATCGTCGGACATTGGCGCATCATTTCCGGAAGTCGTGTCTTCCGTTGATATCAGGAGATCATTTTGAGCAACTTTTGTTCTACGAAAAACTTTACTTCTCTTGTTTTATGTTTTTCTTGTTTCATTTTTAGTTTTTGCCTTCCTCACCTTACTGAGGAAAGACTATAAAATCACTCGAAAACTGAACTTCTCAATTAGACCTCCTAGACCCACCTTCATGTATACCTATCGACTCAACATCGAATTCTGAGCAAATGTCTGTGTGTGTGGTGGGATGTTGATCAAAAAATTGTCACTCGATTATCTCGACATTGGGTGAACCGATTTTGTCCATTTTGGCGTCATTCGATCCGTTTTGGGGTCCCATAAGTCGCTATTAAAAATTATGCAGTTTAGTTAAGTACTTCAAAAGTTATGCTAAAAAAACGATTTTAACAAAAGTCCGGAAGATTGTAAAAAGGGTGGTTTTTGTAAGAAAACCTGGCATGTTATACATTTTCAGAAAGGTATTTGAAAGACCTTTCCAACGTGTTCAAGACATTGAAGATCTGACAACCCTATCAAAAGTTATAAGCACTTAAGTGTTATTTATGCACTTTTTGAAGGCCGGATCTCAGATATTTTGATGAAAACGTTGTCCGGATCTCTCATGCAACCTATCGTTGGAAAGGTAATCAAAAGACCTTTCCAACGCGTCCAAGACATTGAAGATCTGACAACCATATCAAAAGTTATAAGCACTTAATTGTTATTTATGCACTTTTTGAAGGGCCGGATCTCAGATATTTTGATGAAAACTTTGTCCGGATCTCTCATGCGACCTATCGTTGAACAGGTAATCAAAAGACCTTTCAAACGCGTCCAAAACATTGAAGATCTGACAACCATATCAAAAGTTATATGCACTTAAATGTTATTTATACACTTTTTGGAGGCCAGATCTCAGATATTTTGATGAAAACGTTGTCCAAATATATCATGCGACCTATCTTTGGATAGGTAATTAAAAGACCTTCCCACGAGCGTGTTTGGATAGCCTTACCCTTTAAATGAGAGGAAGGCACCAACCACCTAAGGGTGGATTAAGTAACGTTTTTTTCTAAAGGGACTTCTACGGAAGGTTTTTTTTTATTCGGCCGTTGCAAATATTTTTCAAAGTTTATGTCACCCCCCCCCCCCTCCCCCCTTCAAAATTGGTCCGAAAAATCAGGGGGCAAAAAAAATATTTTTTCAAAAATCTTCAAAATTTTAATGAAAATAGAAGTCAAATCAACTTAAAACAATCTAAAACGCATTTTTCTGCATTTATAATCATATTTAGCATGTTTGGGCTGGATTAAAAGTATTTTGAATTTTTATGAAATTCCAATGTACAGCACAGCAAAAACTTTTTTTTTCGCAAAAAAAAATAATTTTCGTCAATACTTAGGTATTTTGGATACTAAAGATTGCAAAACAACTGGGCAGGTGTAAAATGCATTTTTAAACACTTTGTTCATTCAAATGTTGAAACCATGGCTCGTAAGTTCAATGTTTAAACTTTTTTATTTTTTTAACCAATACTGATACTTTTTTTTTGGGAACTTGTTCAGGAAACTATTCTCTACAATGTAAAGGGCGTATTAGAGTAGACTATGACAAACAAACTCACTAACAAACAAACTTTTTGACAGTTTGGCAGTTTGCCTGATTTGTTTGTTTGCCATACATTTGTCTTTGTTTGTGAGTTTGCCGCAAATTGTCAAACACACAAAAGGGCGAGTTTGTTTGTTTGCTTGTCATAGTCTAATACCTCCTTCATTGACTCGAAAATGCTTTTGAATGTAATGGTGTAATTTAGGATTGAAAAAAATAATGTTGGGAGCGTATTGGGTAATAAACAGCTTATCATTGACATAATTTATGTTTTTTCATTGCTTAATACTCAAATTTGTATCCGAGAAGCATGTTGCTGTATTTTCATGACAAATTACCACTGCGCGATTTTGACATTTCGTGCGTGCACCATTCGTAACGCTATCTTGGCTTAAAAATCTGGATAGCAATAGGATTACAAATAAGAGTGATATGCTGCTAACTGTTTAAATTGTGCTTAGAAACACAGAAATCGGGTGAAAAATTTCAATCGGGATTTTCTGCGTTTAACTCAAGGTTTAACTTTTTTTTAACAGTTTTATGTAGATCGGCAATCATATCTGTAGAAGTATTAATCAGTGGAAATATTAATAGCCTTATTATTATATGGAAAACTTTATGTTTTACCATTTTCATTGCTAGCTAATAGTGGTCACTAACCAATTAATACAAAAGTTCTTTTGACTGCCGTTCTACACATAATTGTCCCATGTTCAAAAAAGTGCAACTGAGAAAAACACGATTGAAATTTTTCGACCGTTTTTTTGTGTTTCTACGCATAATTGTCCCGTGGGTCCCTATTCACCCCATAAGTCCCTAATCATCCCAGTTAGCAGTTTATCACTCTTATTTGTAATCCTCTTGCTATACAATAGGTAAACAAGACACAATACTTCGTAAAACTGATAATTTCGTGAAAGAAAATACTTGGTGGGACAATTATGCGTAGAAGTTCAACGATGGGACAAACAGACTTGTTGTTGTTTTCAATGAATTCCCGAACAAAGTACTAGATTTTATGTGTTTTTCGAAAAGTAAACGTCAAACTAAACCTAAAAATGACAAAAAGTCTGAATCGACCAAAAATGCCATGGGACAATTATGCGTAGAACGGCAGTTGAGGTCATTTGAAATTTGACAAACACCGCGCTGCTGCGGTGGATAACTTTCCAATGATGTAATCAATATACGATTTCAAGCGTTCGGTTTATTTCAATTCATTAAACACACGAAAGAATGAAATTTATAACAGAAAACAATGGCTAACGGGAAACCGGATAACATCTGAGCGATTCCAAGCAGGTTTTTACAAAGTAGTGGTCGACGACAGGTTGGCTCCTTCACCTGTATCTCTACGCGCGTACCTTCACAACCTGTAGATATGGGATATGCGACTTCTTACAATGAACAACGCAACGCCCGCGTGAATGGGTTTCGAGTTTCGATCGATCGATCGTATATTAGTAATCAAAGCATGCGGAAGGCACATCCCGCGTCGGGGGTTTCGGGTTTTGTCGTGTCCTCATATTTTGTCCCCACTTTATATTCTTGGTCCATCGAGCCGGCCCACATAAGGCCCGCTGACTGTGTAGGCTGATGGTGCCACGCTTGGTGCTTTAAACTTCCTCCAGTTCAACATCGAGAACTACCTACTTGGTGTGGTTGAGCGATGGAAGTAGCTTCAGTTAGTTTGATTTGAGATATAGTACTAAAATTTACAAGATGTAGATTTGGCGACATTGTCAACGGGTATTGTCAGTGAGGTTTATCAAAACTTTTAAAGCCAGGTGTTTTTTTAACATTCCAACGCCCAAGGCTCCAAAAAAGTTGGAACGGTAACTTCAACTCAATGGTTCTCGGGCATAACTCAACCAATCAAGATGATTCTTCTTTCCAGTGATTTGTTAGGATGTCTAGATGATTCTAGAACTTTGCAGAACTTAATTTGATCAAATCTGTAATTTTTGCGATCAAAAACATCGTTCCAACTTTTTTTTTCGCGTGTAAAAAAAATCGCCAAAAATTCCGCGGAGGCAGTCATTTTGTAAAAAATGTGGAACGATGTTTTCGGTCGCAGAAATTACAGATTTGTCCAAAACAAGTTCTAAAAAATTTTAGGATCATCTAGACATTCTTACAAATCACTGGAAACAAGAATCGTCCAGATTGGTTGAGTAATGCCCGAGAACCAGCGAGTTGAAGTTACCGTTCCACCTTTTTGAGAGGCTTGGGCGTCCGTGTAAGTTGGACATGCGTTGGGCGTTCCAGTGTTAATGAATATCCAGACCATGTTGCACATTTGTTCCGCAAAAGTCCAGGGATGGGAACCCTTCACGCCGGTTTAACCTTCGGGAAGTCGCGTGTTTTCGCCTTTCTTACAAGTGCCCTTACAAACTGTGTACAAAGTACACGTACGCGACCTCCGGTGGGTTAAAATATAAAAAAATGCATGTACTACCTAAAGATCACCGGTCCTTACCTTACCTAGATCATATACACAATTCGCTTTCGGTTGGGTTAAAATCGACGGTTTCTCGAAATCTCTGAACAGTGAATCTCAAAACTTAATCCAAAACAACTGTTATACATATTTGGCTGATGAACGACGACGACGACGCGCACCTTAAGATGAAACGGGACGCAAGTTCTTGAACAACTTCTGTTCAACTTAAAGCAATTTCGGAACTCGACAGTCTGCTTGCTAGCGACCTATTCATTCCCGTTACAGTTTATATGGAATTCCAATAAGAATGTAACAGAAAAATCAGGCATCGGGTCCAGACTGTTAAACAACATGTAACAGGCTGGTGACCGATGAAATTTAACTAATTTTTGGTTTTTATGGTCATATTCGGGTTCAGCGATCCCAAATTAGTTAAATTTAATTAGTCACCAGGCTGTTACAAGTTGTTTAAATATACTTGAAGACTCTCTCATCGCCATATTGGTCGCCATCTTGAATATCTCGCTTCCTTTAAGGAATCCGGCATCGTGACCGCGATATTCGGACTCAGCAGGGTCAATTTAGTCTAGATCGATCAAAACCTGGCCTGCTACACGATTGGCCGTTAGACATGCCATTTTCGGCTTTTGTGCCTTGGTTATTTCTTGATTCCGTCATCAGGGATGACATTGCACAGTGTTCGGAATGGCAAAATTAAGTGGAATAAATTGATAACTCCTTTATTTGACGTCCTAGCCAAATGGTGTCTTCGGAAGAGTTGTTGTACTTGATAAGGACATAAAAATCTATCAATTTACCCTTCATTTGACCGATTATTACCACGTTTTCAATAAGATTCCGCTTAAAAATGATAAATAAATTGATTAAAAACCGTCAAATTCAAATTGAGGTACCTAAAAATAGACACTGATAGACACGGAGATATTTTCAGGAAATGTAGTTGAAAGTGAGTACTTTCAGGTGCATTGTTCGGTTTTGCGCCAAAATGCGCAATTTTGATAGCACAACAACTCTTCCGAAGACACCATTTGGCTAGGACGTCAAATAAAGGAATTATCAATTTATTCCACTTAATTTTGCCATTCCCAACACTGTGGCATACAAATTTAAGCATTTTTGTATGATCCAATCTCACCCCCAACCCATTGTCATACCTGATGACGCTCCATGAAAAAGAAATTGTGTTTGTGTAAACTGCAAAAAGTGATTAGAATAGGTTGACCAGTGTCCCAAAAATTGGTTTATTTCCCCTGACTGGTTCGGTGGTGTGATCCACCCAAGTTTTGAGTGCACAGGTAGGGTTAAGCAGAGTATTATGGGTCTGTTTCTTGTTTAAAGTATTTTTGATAAGCTGAAATAAAACTTACTCTCCGAAATGATTTGAATGGTTTAAAGTATTTTTTGTGAGTTTAATTGCATTTTCCATAACACTTCCACTCGATTGATTCGCTTATAACTTTTTCGATTCTAATAGAAAGTGGTCTAGGGTGAAAGTCCTTTTCTGTTATTACCTTCTCACCCTAAGTGCAAATACGCACACACACACTAGTATTCAAATGAGTTCAAATTGATATTATTGGTGATATTTTGTGAGCCGTGCTGTTTCTTCACCACCATCTTCATATTAATTTTCTTGTTTTTTTTTGTATTTCTTGCTCTGCATTCGAAGCCGAACGCGCGGCGGACTCGCGCGATGTAGGTGTATAGTAAAAGCATTTTCATTCAAATTCTAAAAATAACAGCAGTTCATTGATACAAAAACCGTCCGTCAATCATTGCGGCGTGGGCGTGCTAACTTGTTTGTACACAACCAACACAACAAAACGATGATGGAGGACGAATTCGACGACCGCGACGACGACGGTGACTTTGGCTGCTCGAGATGCTGGCAGTTGAGATCGAGATGATGCCGAGGAGGAGGAATGAGGGAAGCACAATTTCGTTCATCATTTTAGATGGGGTTAAAATTACGCGGAATGAATGAATCTTTGAAATTATTTCTTGAGGAATATTTTCTCATATAGTTTTTCAATTCCTAGTAAATTTTGAATGGCTTTTTATTTGCTATTTTAAATCTTCAGTCCCTTTTTATGTACATATTCCAAATTTGTATGCATTTTTTTTTTCAAAATACAGTAATTGTAACAGGAATACAAACAAAAGAATAAATTCATGGATTTTAAAAGGCTTTAAACAGTTCAAATTATTTAGAGTTTTTTATTTCTAAGAACAACGTTTCTTCAATTATGATAACATCATCACTGCAATTTGTACCCACTGTTCAATGCAAACCGTTTCTTTTTGTCACAGTGTGCCAAACTCTCCAACATCAATGCAGGGGGGCTGAACTGTCAAAATTTCCCGTAGCACTCATTCAAGCAATATGGCCGCCCAATGTTATTGTTTTGAAAATCAAATTCGTGATCGGCTTGGAAAAGTTTTCGGGATATCGATGTTTTGAAAGGTAATTCATATTTAAATATGAGCTAGTGCTGTCCAGAAATACGTGATACATCGTCAGCAGCAAGGTAACTTTTCAATAGCGCATGTAAATTAATCAGCAATCAATGTTTTCAGATGTTTCCGGCAAGCGAAATCTTTCCGGCTGTGTTGCACTTGCACCTGCATTAGCCGTACCTGGTCGAAAAGGATTCACGAAACAGTAAGCTGCAATTCCAGTCCTCAGCAAGCGCTCGGAACTTCTCTGGCTGCAGAATTCTTCCAGCGGCGAATTCCAGAAATGAATGAAAAACGATGGTCAGGTTCCAAACAGCTCGGCCGTGATCAGAATCGCGCGATAAAACCAGCCATTTGCCTTCTGAATAATGATCAAGTGAATCTCGTGCTGATTCGACACTGACTGGCCACCTTAAAGCAACGTCCGGAAGAACTAGCTGCGAACAGCCAGTATCACCCGGTGCACCGGCAGCATCTCATCCTCAATGAATAACGACACGTCCGAGTACGTCATGCACCGAGGAGACCGAATCAAACGAAGCTAGAAGAACTCATAAAAAGCATTGAAAAATACTTCCTCAGGTTTCTTACAACAATTTCAATAATAAAAATCATAAAACATTGAATTGTACTGTTTTCATTATCTCAATCTTATCTCAAAGTTCAACTTGTCTGGTTTTGTACTTCAATACAGTTGAACAAAAAGCTTGATTTTTATTTTATTTCACTCAATGCCTAAAACAAAGTCACAACAAAGTATAATACAACAAATGCCGAAAGTTCTGTTATTAACCTATTATTTATATGCTAAATCATTCGAATCGTCAATTAAACCATTCAAACACCCAAACATATTATTCTCGAACTCTAATTCTTCGAAAAATAGGCAAACAAAAATTATTTATAAATTGAATTTCCAACAATAGAGCGTGACAAAACGTGTAACATTTGCCCTATTTCAAACTTTTTTGGGGTAAACGATCCAAAAAGTGGGTACCAGGCTGGTTCCATAACAATAACGCTGCGTTTGTATTGGTTTGACAGTTCGTAGAAGCCCCCTGCATCAATGCCCAAAAACACTCACGCAGTAGCAAAAACCGGCAACACTGAGCTGAACATTCATTCGGTTCAGTCGCTCCGCGGGCGTTTCTTTTTTGGTTTCGTGTGCTGCGCGCCACTTCTCGAAAATATTAAGCCGGAAAGTACATCCGGTCATGCGCGCATTTATGGCGGTATACTTATAAGACCATGCCAAGCAATAGCAACAACAGCGGCAGCAGCTCTAGAGACTCAATAATATATACAACAGACACGCAGACACTGCCAGCAGGGTGGTTACTTGATTCTTGAAGTTTTCTCGAGATTTTGGAAAATGTGTTTTTTTTTTCAAAAAATTACGATTGATCCTTGTAAAATTTGAGAATGTTGTGTTTTCAAATACCAAATTTTATTCATTTTTTTTATTTGACGAAAAACGAAGTTGACTTTATAGTTGTCGGCCACTATTGCTAGTACCAACCACTAGTGTCTTCCTTTTAACTACAATGACTTCGCCGCCCTGGGCTCCTATGTGTTTGAGTACGGCACGGAGCGACGGCGCCGGATACCCATATTTACGCTTAGAATTTTAGAGCGCCCGCTGCGGGATTCGGACCAGCAACCTCTGGATTGTGAGTCCACGCGCGGTCCGATTGATCCACACGGGCGGGACAAATTAACTTTGAATAAGTTCAAATAATTTCCTCGGAGTGTGGAAAAACAAAAAACCTCGAAATCACTATGGCGTTTTAACACTTAAAATCCCATAAAGAAAATTATCCCGCGAACTACCAAGCACGCGAAAAAAGTCGGAAGTCCAACATTGATCAGCTATTACTCGGTTCCCTGTGGACCGACTTTCAAAATTCAAAATGCAAAAGATGCGGACAGATGTCTAGATAATTTTCCTTTTTTTTTTTGAAATGTCGGAACCTGGAAGCGGTTCCAAAGTGGCCAGATCGTTTTAAGAATGGGTTTTACCCAAACCTGGATGAAATTCATTTTGAAAATTCTGAACTAGGATACTCATACTGCTAAGTAAAAAATATTTCATGAAGAACACATCTTACACCTTACAACTAAAATGCCTATCCAAATTTTAAATAAAGGTAAACTAAGGCCAAAACTAGTAGCAATAAAGGCCATTGCAAATTTTATTTCATATTTCCCCCCCCCCTCCCCTCTTCAAAATTTCCCTAGAAAACGAGGGGGGACTAAATTTTCAATAATACCGTTGTAAAATCGATTCTAAACTTTCCAGAAAGCATTGAAAAAAAAAAAAAACGGAATCGACGTAACACCTTATAATGTGGCCTTCTTAAACCTTGCGGTTTCGTCAACGGATCCACAGGTGTGCATCGTTCTTTTTGCGACAAGACTCCGCCTCCCGGGTCTCCTAAGTGTGAAGGTATGGCACGGGGAGAGGGCACCGAATACTTATATTTACACTTAGAATTTAGAAATTAGAATTCAAAAAGCAATGTAAATTGCTAATTTATGTATTTTTATTCAACTAAAGCCTTTTTTTATTAAACTTTTTACAAATTTTGAATATTTTAAGTCTATAACCGATCTGTGATGGTTATAGACTTCTTTAAATCTATTACAATTTGTGATTCATTATCATCCCCTTGAGGGTGCACAGCAACCAAGTAAGTTGTTGTCTTCTTATTTCAAATTTGTCAAACTTACGGACCCAATACTGCAGCAACGGGATTGTAAAATTATTCAAACTTTGTTGTTAATAACTTTGTGGACAGTAGTTTAGCGGATGAATAAAAAGCGGATGAATAAAAAAATATTTCGATAGTATCCGTAGTTTTGAAGATACACTCTTTGGTTGGTCATTTTTTCGTTTGACACTTTTTTAGTTTGTACCCCGTTGCTTGGTCAAAGTCAAACTAAAAAATGACGAACTGTCACTTTATATACGGCACTCACGCACACTATTAAAACAAACGTTTGATAGTGTGTGTTAACTCCGTGTCAAAGGGGTGTCATACTAAAAAGTAACCCCGTTCGTTTGACAACAGTCGGTGTCAAACCGTAACCCCGATATAATATGACTGTAACAAAAATCTAGGTGCAAAAGCTCTGGTTGATGTGTACCGTTAAGTACTGTCTACAAAACTAAAAACAACAAAGCATAATTGTTTTTATAATCAGTTTGTGGCAGACTTCGACCGTAAGTCCGTAAGGGTCCGTAAGTTTGACAATTTTGGTATAAGAATACTACAAATTCCTTGATTGTTATGCACCATTAGGAAACAAATATTTTTATTACTTTGAAAATTTTGAACTTTTTTGATGCGGTCCTATAAGCAAATGTAAACACTGAGTGTATCCCTCTAACACCTTATGTCAGGGGTGTTAAAAGTTTTTGGAGGCCGTGCCAACAAAAAATCACATCCGCGGGCCACAAAAAATCACCTCGCGTGCCACGTTTGGCCCGCGGGCCATACTTTGGTCACCCCTGCCTTATGTCAATGTCCATCAGAGTTAGCGGGATAAGTACCCTATAACCCCTAAACGCACTATGCCATTGTTTTTTTTATTCTTTAGTATAGAGTTTTTCAGCCGGAGGCTGGTTCAACCATAGGTGCCATTGTTCGCAACGCTTGCTTAGAGCGTATCTGAAACCTTCACAAAACCGTCTAACTCTAAGCGAAACTTTTTTGGGGATATCGTGGAGATTTTCCCTTGTACCCTTAAAAAAGAGGAGCATCAACACGTCTTGTCTTCTAAATCAATGGACGGCTGTCATGGTGGTGATAATCTGGTTCAGGTGGAATTGGTTCTATTCCCAATTATCAAATCCTAGACAACTTGGGCTTAGACAATCATTACATCACATGGCGAAATCCAGTCTGCAATCCGCTAACATCGATGCGAAATTTTTTATCGTTTCCTCAGTATCTCAATTTGAATGGACACTAGGGTGACAATAAAAAAATTACATCAGGAATACCCCTCTGATTCGATTCCTTAGGCAAAAATAAGTATCTGAGCAAATTTTGAGCCAAATCGGTAAAGGTTAAGGGGTCGCTTTTTACGGTTGAAGTTTATATGGGGAAAATCGCTAAAATGTATGGGGAAAAACATCGCTTCAGGATTTTGGCAGCAGGTGGCGCGGGTCTCGCCCAAAATTTTCCAAGAGTGAGATTCTTGTAGGAAATTTAATTTCCTACAACTTTGTCGAAGGGTGCAAAACGATCCGAGTTGATCCTGATTTTTGATGATTTTTCTAGTAAAAATTATTTTCTTATGTACTTCTTATATACCCCTTATATTCTTTCAAGTATATAAGCCAATTTCTTTTCATCGCATTGCTAATAACTCATCAGGATCAATTCGGATCTTCTTGCACCCTTCGACAAAGTTACAGGAAATTAAATTTCCTACAAGAATCTCACACTTGGACAATTTTGGGCGAGACCTGCGCCACCTGCTGCCAAAATCCTGAAGCGATGTTTTTCCCCATACATTTTAGCGATTTTCCCCATATAAACTTCAACGATAAAAAGCGACCCCTTAGCCTTAACCGATTTGACTCAAAATTGGCACAGTAACTTATTATTGCCTAAAGAATCGATCCAGGGGGTATCTCTTCAGATTTCTCAAAATTTTCATTTTTTCTTGTCACCCTAGTGGACACCCTGCTTTTAGGAACTCTTCTCTAGAGATGGTCGTGGGGTGAATAAGGACAGGGAGGACGAAACAGGAGAAGAAAAACTACACAAAATTTCGAGTTTTGCATAAAGTTGTTTGAAACTTTTGTCGCTTTCTTCCTTATCCAATACACCTTCGTAACGACAAATCACGACGGTTTGGATATTTTGTTGTCTTGGCTTGGGCCGCGTTTTATTTCTGCTGTTTTTCGTCATTTTTCGCTGTGGGTCCACGCCCCGCGTGCTCCTCTTCGAAGCAGCAGCAGCTAAATTTAAAAGGAAGAAAGAAATCAGAATCAACGCGGAGCGGAAAGGGAAATGTGCGCGGACGCGACACGTCTCTCGTGCGTACACGCCTTTACGACGACGACGACGACGACAGTGCGTGTGTGTGATTGCGGATGTTGAATGCGGGCGATGAGAGGGTGAGGGACAGAGAGGAACAGACCGACAGACTTAGTATAGGTATTGGTATGTACTACTTGAGAGAAAAGGGGAAATGTCGAATTTCATTCATTATTTCATCAATTGAGTCTTGACATTCTACATCCACAAATATTCATTCATGATTAAAAGCATTTGAGTGAATCGACTTGTCAGAAATTTAAACACTTATTTTTCAAGTAAGTTCATTATGAGTACTGAGTATTTTTTTTAAAGATTTTCAAAATATCAAAAAAATCATGAGAATATATTTTTAACCCAAATATATATTTCCAATCCGTGTTCCAACAATTCATAATAACGTACGAAAAGTTTACAAGTGTCCCAAATCTAAATGTTTACAAGTTACCCAAGATCTGAAAAAAAACTTTAGAGATTACATTTTAGCTTTCAGACATGAAAACAGAAAATAAAAATATTTATGTATTGCGCAATTCTCACTAACTTAGACTTCGCACTAAATTATTGCTATCGATCGCATTATTGCGACTTGTCAAACTGGCTTGGAAAATTTTAATTTTCTCAAAAAATGATCAAAGCGAGCCGATGTTGCTCACCTGTCAATCGCAATTTTATAGTGCGAATGTCCAGTTTGGTGGAAACTGCGACTGGAAATGTAAATAAACAACTGCTGGTTGCCTAGATTTTGGAAATTTTGTTGTCAAAAGTGCGAGAGAAAAGTGCGGGCCAAATCCAAGTTACAGTGCAAAGATCAATATTCCCTAATAAACTTCGTCATATCTCCATTTTTGTATTTTGACATACTGAGCTTGTTTGCTTATTCAGCCTCCTGTGATCAAATTGTGATATAACGTAACTATTCCCATACAATCCGTTTTGCCTTCCTCACCTCGATGAGGAAAGGCTATAAAATCACTAGAAAAATGAACTTCTTTATTCGACCTCGTAGACCCACGCATACCCATCGACTCAGAATCAAATTCTGAACAAATGTCTGTGCGTGTGTATGTCTGTAAGTCCGTGCACCGAAAAATATGCACACGATTTTCTCCGGACTGGCTGAACCGATTTGGACCGTTTTGGTCTCATTCGATCCGTCTTGGGGTCCCACAAGACCCTAGTTAATATTATGAAGTTTAGAAAAGTACTTCAAAAGTTATGCTAAAAAAAACGATTTGGCCAGAGTTTGAAATATTGTAAAAAAGGGGTGGTTTTTGTAAGAAAACCCGTCATGCTATATATTGTTAGAAGATTGACGATCTGACAACCCCATCAAATGTTATGAGCACTTAAGTGTTATTTATACACTTTTTTTTAGCCCGGATCTCAAATATTTTGATGAATAAGTTGTCCGTTGGATAGGTAATCAAAAGACCTTTCCAACAAGCCCAAAAGATTGAAGATCTGACAATCCTATCAAAAGATATAAGTTCTTTAGTGTTTTTAGTAAACTTTATTTGAGGCCGGATCTCAGATATTTTGATAAAAATATGCGAGGAAGGCACCAACCAAGGTGGATTAAGTAACGTTTTCCCGTATCGATTTTTTTATACAGGTATATACAGAAGTTCCATTTGAAAAGAGCCTAAACCCGAAAAAAAATTCTCCGATCGGGCTCATAATTTTTCTGGGGGTTCTTTGTCACGACTTTTTTCACTAAAACTGTGATAACTTTAAAATTTCAGCGATGACCTATGCATGTTTGGGTACCAACATTTTTGTAATGAAAAGCCGCAACTTTTGGTACCCAATTATGTATAGGTTATCGCTGAAATTTTAAATGTCCATCATTGAAGAAACAATTTAGTTAAAATCGAAATTTTTGCTCAGGATGGTAGAAGATGTTCTAATGCATCATCATATTGTTTGGCGATCCCTAAAACCAAAAATTTCAACAATCATGTTCAAATTTCAAAATCAAATTTGCAATAGAAAACGACTTCACACATTTTTTGATAAAGTTTGAAAATGTTGCACTTTATTTAAAAAATGTGTGAAGTCATTTTTTATTTCATGGGCATTTTAATGTTTTAGAGATTTTTAAGATTTTTTTTTTGCAATTTGAAAACTTTTTTATGACGGAAAAGCACACGGGGAAGGAGGTATTTTTCCAAAAAATGTTTCAATATTTTAATAATTTATAACTTTTTCAATGGAAGTTAAAAAATTGTCCCGCCTGTGTGGATCAATCGGACTGGACTCACAATCCAGAGGTCGCCGTTTCGAATCCCGCGGCGGGCGCTCTAAAATTCTTTGTTTAAATATGGGTATTCGGCGCCGTCCTTGTAGATTAAAAGGAAGACATTAGTGGTTGGTACTAGCAATGGTGGCCGACAGCTATAAAGTCAACTTCGTTTTTTTTTTAATTTTCAGCAGTATTGTTTTACTCCTGATTTTTTGGGAAACTTTTGCAGTACCATCATCTGGGGCAAAACGGGACACATGGGACGAATTGGCACAGCAGTTTTTGCAAGTAATACATAGTAACGTACAATATTTTGATATTTTTGATTAGCTTCGGATAGAACAGACGCAGAACAACAGAAGTAGTGCATCGTTTTCCAAATCTTAAGCTTTTGGGTGCTCCAAAACCTGCTGTCCCTTCTCAGACTGTAGTCCTGATTCGCCCCAGTTAACGCTAGGGGAAAAGGGGACATGAAACATAAAATAAATTTGCATTTGCCTAAAAGCTTTTTGAAATTTATTTGGATAATTTCAATTTCAGTAATTTTTTGTTTAGGCTAAACGTACATATAAAAAAGATGTTTTATTTGAAATATTTATAAATATTTTTTTTTTTAAATTTAGGCCCATTCTTAGTTGGGTTTAAAACTAGTGACGCAGTTTTTTCTTTTGCCAAGCTCTTCTTCTTACATCAGGTTCGTGAAGAATAACGTGCATATTACTGGAGAGTGCAAAAAAAGCAAATGCCAGACACTCGCTTTCGCACTTAATTTTGATCAATTAATTAATTAACAAAGCTGGTATTTTCAATTAATCTGACACTGCCGTTAATTGACTAATGGCTTTGTTTTTTGTTCAATTCTGAAGTAGTTTATTGCCTCCTTCAATTTCGCTGTAAAATTTACGAACTCGACAGTGCTGAGGGTTTTCAAGGTAAACTAATAAAGTCGATAAAACGACTTCTTCAGATAAGTCAGCCGTCTCGTCGCCGGAAATCGATCAAATTAAGGAGACGGAAGGCACTTCGTGCCCTCATATCTGATGGGGCACCACCGGAAGTGATCCACGGCAATTAATTAGCATAGAGTTTTGTCCCACATCGGCACGATTGACCAATGACGGTTTCGCTAATGTCACTTTGTTTCACCGCCATGCTGCACGCCCATTTGGCGTCCGTCGTCGGATTGGGCCAAAGCTCTTGAATTTCGCCAATTAAACTCGTAACCGTATTTCACGCGCATCCGGTGTATTGTTTTGTTTTATGAAGCCACTCAGCAAATTGGCTCTGCCTGCCATACATGTACGGTACAGTGAAAGTCCGACAGTTTGACACCTATAGAGCTCGGAAGAGTCACTTTTGAAACTACTCTATCTCAAACCTATCAAGTCATGTTTCACCATGATTGTGCTGTCCAACCAGCGGGGTTTCACCGTCTCCGTACCAAGTGTACATCCGGTGTGTTGTCACCGTCAGCAAGTAGCAACTCCGGCTGGAACGGCAGATTGATGTGTGAGCATAAATGCAAGTTGGATCAAATACGCTGAGCCGAGCTGAGCTGAGGGCCATTGCGCGACCAAAAGAGACCAAAGTCCGGCCCCGGCCCGGATTGGATTGCGACAATCGCCGGGGGCCCTTGTATGGACTCCATTGTCTAGTATGGAACGTAAGAAATTTCGAATTGAAACGTGCAAGAATTTCGACTCCAAACTGTTGCCTTTGGTTTACGGGCAAATGAATTGATTGAAAATTTGTATTTTTTTTTGTTATCTTTAGCTTATTTTTCCAACTGCTACAAGAAATTTTAGCGTACAATTCACAGTCAAGTGAGATCGTTCTGAGCAGTTTGATTTATTCAGAAAACAACAACAATTTAATTGAGTAAATTCCAAAAAATCTTTAGATGAGTATCGCTGACTTTAGGAGATCAATGATTTTTTTTGCAACCCAAAACCTTATACTTCAGTTTAATATTTAAAAGTGTGAAAAGTTAAAAAAAAAATGCTCTAAATGATTCCCAACTTAGCCATTCGAAAGGTGTGAGTAATTCGATGGAAGCAACAGCAACAGAAATGGCACTTTTTATTAAATTTCACAAGGGGGAGGCAACAACTTGCCTAAGCAGGAAACAGGAACTGCCAACAAAAAGTGACGTACATTCCGCCCCCTTCGTTTTCTGCAACCGCAAACGCTTCCCAGCGCAGGAAAAAGGATATTAGAACGGTTTTTGTTTCCTGTGTTATTTTTTTTTTCATTCACTTGCTTGTTGCTTATTCCCTGGTGACTGAGTGACACAGGGAAGTGGGTAGAGTTGTCCATTAATTCTATGGAGTGCTATCAATTTTCTTTTTGATTTGTTAAAAAAAATCACTTTGGTTATTTTGTTATTTTATTGCCCTTAAATTGTTTACTTATACTTTTGTTAATTTTAATAAAATAAAATAATTTGATTTCTCTTTTTTAAACAATCCTAAAATTTTATCAGCTTCAAAGTTACTTTGAAATGAAAAAAATGTTTAAAACATATTATGCAGAGAGTTATTTTTAGGAGGCGACATCAGTAGCATATAGAACCAACCAGCGACCGACGACGAGGAACTGCATAACGAAGTTGATTGAATTCGTTCCATGGGAACGCCGAGGAATTGCATTTTCCATTGGGTTCTGGTGGGATGAATCATGCGTCCGGCGTTGGGAAGTCAACTTCCTTGATGGACGGTGAGCGTCGAAACGTAATTTGAGTTGTAGAAGATTTGCATGTTTGATTGGAACTTGGAACAGTTGGCAAATCTAGAAATATTGAAAAATACATTTTTTCGTTTAATAGACAATTTACCATTCAAATTTGACTAAAATGGGGTCTCAGAACTCAAATTTGACATAAAAAAAAGAAAATAAAAAATACGAAAACAATTTTTTTGTTCGTGATTCGATTATCCGAAGTCTCATACAAACCTTAGGATAAGCGAGGGTTCGGATAATCGAGTCCGGACTGTATTGGAGAAATATGTAATTTAAAGAAATATTTTATAAAATCAATGAACATAAACATTAACTTTTCAAATTATTTTAATGTTTTTAAAATTATACTTTTTAGTTCAAAAAGCTTGAAAATCAGCAAAAAAATTTTTATTAAAATTATGAAAATATTTGTATATTTGTATTTGTCCCTATTTTGGGCCTAGTACCTATTTTGGGTCTACCAAACCTAATTCAAATAAATTGTGCATATTGCCAAACCTGGCAGGAATCTGCCACCTGAGAATGATACGTGCAGTCATTATCTTCATTTTGGTGGACAAGGATCGCGAGGATCATTCGCTTTTTCCTGCTAAATTAAAAATAAAGCAAACAATATATCACTCTTCACATTTTTCTTGGCAAATCGCTAGGTGCCCATTATAATGTCCAAAATTTTCACCACTTTTGCTTACCGCTTGTTGACACTCAGCGTCACGGTTTTCATCGCCGTCCCCCGAATCTCCATCCACCGGCAATGTGTTTTTATTGGTGGGTTGCACAATCCCATTGCAAAAACAATCACTTAACTGCCACCAAATCAATAAAATAACTGATCAAAGTTGCTTCGTCCAAATCGGAGAGAAATGGATATATTTTTCGTACATTTGACAATTCTACAAACTTTGCCAGTGAGTGTGCGCTTCTCGGATGTTACAGTCTTTCTTTCATATAACGGGCTTGTTGTTTGGCTACGCAATAAATGTTTAATTATGTTTAAACTCTTAAATGAATGATATAAATTATGTTCATGCTTATTATGCACGTAATGCAGGTGAAATCAATCATTCTAATGTTGATTTGTGGCTTAAAACATCACAATTATTTAGCATTTTTGTTGACCGAATTTGTGCGGCTGCACTGTACGAGCTGGGGCTGAGCCGTACGTCAAAAATTCTCGCCACGTGCTTCGAGATTTCAACCAATCAAAATGTAGGTCGAAAATATGCACATTGAAGGTCGGATCCTAGAAGCAATAGACCCAAAATAGGGACAAAAAATGTTTTTGTTTTTCGGGCTTAAACAGCGATAAATGGTGTTTTTATCAAATATGTGATTAAGTACGAGCATTAGCATTAACAAACCAACTTATTCATATAGTATAAGCTAGGTTGCCTATAGCAGCCTTTGAGCATACATGAAATTAAAAGTACGCTCTGATTAGTAGGCCCAACATAGGGACAAATACCCTATTTATGAAATCACAATGATTCAAACAATTGGACTGATATTATAGAAAACATCACCATAAATAAACAAAATAATAAAATAAATTTATTTTATTTAATTTAGTATGTCTAGAGTTTTTTTGAAATGGTCCTATAAAAATATGAAACATAATAGCTTAGGACCTCTTAAAAAAACTCAAGAAGTGTATTTTTTGTAAACATATGATTAAAAGCTTGAAACACTAAGATTTTACAAAGGATTGTTACTCAACACGACACTGACATTGCAAATAGTTCCTTGTTTAAAGTGAGACTTAGCTCTATTTGAAAAGTTAGCGTCGAATTAGACTATTAGTTCTTGAAATAACGTCATTTGAAAAACAGTCGTTATTGTGGAAATAATTCGTTTTTTCCTGTTTTGTTTTCTCTGTTTTATGTACTGTTGATGATACTTCTTTATGATGTATATTTGATGGGAGAGCTTTTCAAAATTATTGTGCAGTAAAAATCTTAGCCAATATTTATGATAAATCCTGAGAGGATAAACAGATTTAATATTTAAGAATAGCAATCACATTGTGCAGAGTCCGTAAACTTCAAGTTGATATTGCAGTGTGAATAACGATGACCTTTCCCGTAGATTTGAATGACCTTGTTCTTCTTGAGAATTACGAATATATTTTCAACCTCGTCTTGGACGAAACGTTAAACCACCTTTCGTTACTCTATCTTCAAATTTATCTGATTAGACTAGATCGTAAATTATGGACGGATACATCTGACATCGCAGCCAGTAATTTATTCCTCAATTCTGGGGTCTAAGGCTGGGAACGTATCGCCAGTCGGAGTTCTCCGCTTCTTCTGGAATGTTTTCATCGTAGAATTCAAATTTCTCACATTCCACGATGATGAATCACATGGCCCGGTGGCCCGGTTCACCGTCGTGTTTGAGTTTTTCTAACGAAAAGTATCCCCTTCTGTGGCTTCCAGCAGCCCCCAAAGCGCTCTCTGACTGAATAGGTCTGGATCATCCCAGAAGCATCTCGATGATTCTCTTGCCCACCTTTTGCCATCCAAATGGTCTTAATTTTCTTTTGAGCATAAGTAATATTTGGTATCATTAAACATACCCATCCACAAGTAGGTATACTATATTTCAGTCTCTTGTACGAGACCAAACTCTCACTCTTCATCTCCAGCCTCTTTCAGGTTTGT